>NW_011495030.1:8430005-8464046 GCF_000754665.1 Bison bison bison
TGTCAAGGTTGATTTTATTCTCATTTTGGGTAGGTCTATTTCTGTTTTGAAGTAAATCTTAGGGCCTGAATCTTATTTTAGGTTCTTTTCCTTACTTCTAAGGCATGACCTTTCTGGGTTCCAAGCTGAATAACATAAATGAGGTCTCTCAGTATTGAATGGACTAGAAACCACGTATCTCCTAGCAGGTCAGCTCTCAAACCCACACCAGATTATCTCTGCTAGACTTTGTGGTCTCTCCTTGTGATTGTGTATCCAAGTCATGTTTAAATTTCTGTCTTCCTTCATGCCCCAGACATATCTTTCTTCTCTAGTATACCTGCTGAATATTCCAATTCCTCAGCAATCTGAAACTCCGACGTCATCAGTTCACTGACACCACTGCCGTGCCTGGTCCCCCGTTTCCTCATTCCAAAGAATAAAACCAGTGAACATCTCGTGTACGTTCCTTGTCTCAAGGATCACAGCAATATGCTCCATGTTGTTTGATATCTGAAAGAGTTGCCTCTTATTTTTTCTACTTTTTGATCAAAAGTCAAATCTGGTACCACATACTCTGTTACGACTTTCTAAAAGTTATTGTTTGCCATAATTTCTATTGTTTATGTGTGTTTGTTTATTTTTCCAATTTTAGACTTTGTGTATGTGACTATGAGTGTGTTTATAAGGTGTCCTATGTGATAAATTCCTGTTAATATTCCACGGATGTTTGAAAAGTATTTGTATTTTCTGTATATGAGATTAAAGGTTCTAAATTTGTCTATTCAATCTTTTAAATTTTGTTATCCATTTACTTTACATTCTTATTTATTATGTTATAATGTCTTTTTTGAACTATATTTCACATGCCTTACAACTCACCCCTTTAAAGTGGGATTTTAGTGTATTCAGAGTTATGCAGCCATCACAACAATCAATTTTAAACTATTTTAATCACTCCCAAAATAAATCTCATACTTCTTGGCCATCATTCCCCAAGCCTCCCAGATTGGGGACCTACAGGGGTTGCTGTAGGCAACCACTAATATGCTTTCCATCTCTATCAGTTCAGTTCAGTTCAGTTGCTCAGTCGTGTCTGATACTTTGCGACCCCATGAATCGCAGCACACCAGGCCTCCCTGTCCATCACCAACTCCCAGAGTTCACTCAGACTCATGCCCATCAAGTCAGTGATTTGCCTATTTTGACATTTTATATAAATGGAACTTTGTATGTTGTATAATATAGGATTATATAATATGTGTCTTTTATGGCTGACTTTTCAGTCAGCATGAACTTTACAGGATTTTTATATTTTGTAGTATATATTTTCATTTATTTTTATGGCCAAATAATTCCATTGAATGGATATACCACATTTCACTTATCCATTTATCAGTTGATGGATATCGGGGTTCTTTCTACTTTTTGGCTTATGAACACTGCTGTTCTGAGCATTCATGTATACATTTTGTGTGGACATATGTTTCTGTTTCTCTTGGGTACATTCTGAAAGTGAAATTGCCAGATCATGTGATATTTCTGTATTTAATGTTTTGAAGAACTGCTAGACTCTTCCACGGTGGCTGCACCATTTTACATTCCCACTGGCAGTGTGTATGGGTTCCTATTTCTGCACATCTTATACCAACACTTATCATCTGTCTTTTTAATTATAGCCATCCCACAGTGTTGTTAAGTGGTATTACTTATTTTTGATTGCTTGAATTGTTAATTTGTAACAGAGACCACTTAAATTCTTCCCTTTTGATTCAATAGGTTACAGTTCTTTATCAAAGAGATATACTCCAGGCATTAAACTAAGTGTTGAGTGGTAAACCTGTTTCCCTTCTACGTAGTACTGACAATAAATGTCATCAAAAATTTGTGATTTAATATTAAAAAGAGAACAATGGTGTTAAAGTGATAGAAGATAATAAATTGAGTAGGTTCTCAAAGGTATCCTTGGTACTACCAGAATTAGCATTGTTTGGGAAATCTTACAAATGCGAAATTTCAGGCCCTAGCTCAGATGTGCTAAATCAAAATCTCTGGAGGTGGGACTTAGGGATGTGTTTTGCAAGCTGTTATATGAGTCTAATAAATATTAAAGTTTGAGAATTACTCTTTAACAATTCTGCTGCTGCTGCTGCTAAGTCACTTCGGTTGTGTCTGACTCTGTGCGACCCCATAGATGGCAGCCCACCAAGCTCCCCCGTCCCTGGGATTCTCCAGGCAAGAACACTGGAGTGGGGTGCCATTTCCTTCTCCTATGCATGTAAGTGAAAAGTGAAAGTGAAGTTGCTGTCATGTCCGACTCTTAGCGATCCCATGGACTGCTGCCTACCAGGCTCCTCCGTCCATGGAATTTTCCAGGCAAAGTACTGGAGTGGGTTGCCAGTGCCTTCTCCGTAACAATTCTATGTCTTTAAAAATTCTAAATTCTGATGTAGTTGGTCTGGAGTGAGGTTGAAGAAACTATTTTATTAAAGTAACTTTGATGACTCTAATATACAGGTAGGGTTCAGAAACATTGGGGTACACTGGGCAGAGAATGAAATGAGTTTGGAGTTATTAGCAAGTCCAGATAAGTCAAGACTTTGAAAACTATGGTCAGGAGTTTAGATTTAATTCTAAGTGCAGTGGTAAACCTTTAAAAAGGTTTAGGCAGATAAATCTCATGGTATGATTTTATGTTTTAAAACAAATCTTTCTTGACCATGCAGTTGTACAAATGAAAATGAGAAGGATTTTTGTACATTATATTGACTTATCTGTAGAATGTATTTTAAATAAAGATGTAGACCACCGTTTATAGTAGTGATAAAGAATCTGCCTACCAATGCAGGAGACGTGGGTCCCTGGGTTGGAAGATCTCCTGGAGAAGGAAATGGCATTCATGCCAGTATTCTTGCCTGGAAAATCCCATGGATAGAGGAACCTGAAGGGCTACAGTCTGTGGGGTTGCAAAGAGTCAGCAGGACTTAGTGACTAAACAACAATAACAGCTACAATCTTTGTGGAAGGGGAGAATAAGTATGTATATCTTGTATTTTAAAAGCAGTTAGAGATTAAAAATTAATAAAATGTGTTGCCTCTGTAGAGAAATAAGATTTCGGGGGACAGGCAAGCATAATGCAAGACTCTTGTCAAGTCACTTTGTTATAGTTTTAACTTTGGAACCATGTAAACGTTTTACGTACAGAAATTGAATTACTAAAGAACAAAAAGAAATCCCTAAAAATTGAAAACAAATGGTTGCAACTGTAGATCACATTGATGCTAAGCCCACATAAAGAACATAATTACTAGAAGTGACTTTAAAGTGCAGTATTTTGAGTTTGCAGCCCTAGTAAGAACAAAACCCCATAAAAATATTAAATTGTGTTCAGTAGCTTATTGTTTTAAATAATACTGGTAATGCTAGTCTAAAACTATTGTAGATCTGTCATAGTATAAAGAAAGTAAATAATTATGTTAATGTTGGAAACCAAGATTTTCAACTTAAAAGAAAAAAGACATATATAAAACCAGAGAAATTAAGTAAACACTCTGTAAGCATGTAATCATTTCATGTAATACATGAAATGCACGTATCAGCTTATGATTTATGAGTTTTTAATTTCAAAAACCAATACATACTTCCTAACTCTGTCTTAGCCTTCCTAATTCTACAAAGACATAAAAGCAATAATGATGCAATAACAATGAGCACCCTTAATTTCCCAAATTGTTGGTTTTCAACTAAAAAGAAACTGGTCTTCTTAGAAAAATAGCTGATTGCATGTTTATGGTAAGAAATACATTAAGATAAACCTGTATTATCTTATTGTACCCAAGAACAAGTAAGCTATCAAAAATTAATGGGAAAAATTTAGACTTGAGCCAAAGAACAATAATTGCAATTCACTGAATCGTATGAGATATATAAAATTCCATAAAAATGTAAAACATAAACTTTACTGATTGCCATTGAAGGTTAATAGGGCACTAACTTATCTGTAAATTGATACATAAAAATAAAGAATCAGCATTTATTCTGCCTTTCAAACTTTAAGAATAACCAAGCCATTTATAAAAATTCTTTATGGAAGAAATCCAACTAATAAATGAAGAAAGAATGATAGAAGTAGAAAATCACTAGTTTGTAACCCTATGGACCTAAGCAACATGTTTGTCAGTGAATGTTAAAGCCATAAAATGAAAATTTATTTAAAATTTTTATTTATTTATTTGGCTGCATGCAGAATCTTCTATCTTCATTGAAGCATGCAGGATATTTAGCTGTGGACATGTAGAATCTAGTTCCCTGACCAGGGATCCAGCTAGGCCCCCCTGCATTGGGAGTATGGAGTCAGCCAGTGGACCACCAGAGAAGTCCCATAAAATGAAAATTTAATGAGGGATTTTGTAATAGAGGGCTCAGGATGTTGCCACCTAAACCCTCTTGATTGCTTTGAGGCTTATGAAGGGAACAACCAGACATTATATGTCTCATGATATAATGTGATAAGAAATATTTAGCATTACCTGAAGTATTCTTATCTATGATATTAATCCTTAGTCTAGCCAAACCCCATAATTGATTTACCACTCCCTCCCCCAACACACATTAGCTGAGACCAAGAGAAAGTGATTAGCCAAATCCAAAATGTCAGAGAATCTACAGGACAAATCTAGGAAACACATGGCTCAGTTTTATCAAAAATTCATGACATGTACTATAATATATCCATTCATTGAATATTGTTTGTCAATACAAAGGAAATCTGCTAAAACACGGATGAGCCTTGAAGATATTATGCTAAGTGAAAGAAGCCAGTCACAAGGAACTAAATATTATATGATTCCATTTATATGAAATGTCCAGAATAGACAAGTCTATAGGGACTGAAAATGATTTGTGGTTGCCTGGAGAAGATGGTAGGATTGGGAGATGGTGATTAAGGGGTACAAAATTTATTCTTTAGGGGTAATGAAAATATTTTAGAATGGATTATGGTGAGAGTTGCACATCTTTGAGAATCTACTAAAAACCATTGAATTAATGTGAATAGTGCTTTTACAAAAGAAGTCTTAGAAAGCTCCCATTGCTCTTTGCCTTGTGGAGATTACAGTGAAAAGGCTGGCCATTAAGGAAGGAAGGGACTCTCACCAGGCATCAAATCTGCCAGTGGCGTGATCTTGGACTTCTGAGCCTTTAGAACTTTGAGAAATAAATTCCTGTTGTTTATAATCTACCCAGTCTATGGTATATTTATTGTTGCAGCCTGAATCAACTCAGAGATATTAAGAAATAATTACTGATTTTGTTAGATATGGTGATGTTATATTGCTTATAAAAAAATGTTACCAGATAATGTGCATACTGAAGTGTTTATAGGTGAAATAATATGACATTTTGGATTTGCTTTAAAATACTAAGAAAAAATTGAGGATTAGATGAAATAATGCTATTTAAACTGGGTAATGGGCATATAGGGACTCATTATTCTATTTTCTTCACTTTTATAGGATTTTAACTTCTATAAGACAATTTAAAACCACTTATTTGTGCATTAAAAAGATCACACTGAGTGTTATTGTGATAATTTATGCTTTGCATTGGTATTTTGATAGTAGGTTTCAGTTCAGTTCAGTTCAGTCGCTCAGTCATGTCCAACTGTTTGCGACCCTATGAATCACAGCATGCCAGGCCTCCTTGTCCATCACCAACTCCCGGAGTTCACTCAAACTCATGTCCATCAAATCGGTGATGGCATCCAGTCATCTCATCCTCTGTCATCCCCTTCTCCTCCTGCCCCCAATCCCTCCCAGCATCAGGGTCTTTTCCAATGAGTCAACTCTTCGCATGAGGTGGCCAAAGTATTGGAGTTTCAGCTTCAGCATCAGTCCTTCCAATGAGCACCCGGGACTGATCTCCTTTAGGATGGACTGGTTGGATCTCCTTGCAGTCCAAGGGACTCTCAAGAGTCTTCTCCAATGTAGGTTTACATTTAATTCCACACAATAAGGTACATTAAAGTTTTATACATGTTTTAACTTTTTGCTAGATAAGTTTATCAATATGAAACATACTCCTTTTTTCTCATTTAAAGATTTTTTGCCTGACATTCTATTCATTCTATTAATATTGCCATTCTTGTTCTCTTATCACCATCTGCCTAGGTATCTTTGTCTCTGCCTCTTTTTTCAAACTTCTGTGTCATTTTATTTTAGTTTTAACTCTTATAAACAATTTTATGGCTGAGTTTAGTTTTTAATCAAAGTCAGTATACTTTCTAACTTGTGGATTCAACCCATTCACACACTTTCTTTTTTTTAATTAATTAATTTTTTATTGAAGGATAATTGCTTTATAGAATTTTGCTGTTTTCTGTCAAACCTCAACATGAATCAGCCATAGGCATACATGTATTCCCTTCCTTTTGAACCTCCCTCCCATCTCCCTCCCCATCCCACCCTTCTAGGTTGATACAGAACCCCTGTTTGAGTTTTCTGAGCCATACAGCAAATTCCCGTTGGCTCTCTATTTTACATATGGTAAAAGTTTCCATGTTACTCTTTCCATACATCTCACCCTCTCCTTCCCTCTCCCCATGTCCATAAGTCTATTCTCTATGTCTGTTTCTCCATTGCTGCCCTGTAAATAAATTCTTCAGTACCATTTTTCTAGATTCCATATATATCTGTTAGAATATGGTATTTATCTTTCTCTTTCTGACTCACTTCACTCTTGTATAATAGGTTCTTGGTTCATCCACCTCATCAGAACTGACTCAAATGCATTCCTTTTTATAGCTGAGTAACATTCTGTTGTGCATATGTACCACAACCTCTTTAGCCTTTCATCTGTCAATGGACATCTAGGTTGCTTCCATGTTCTAGCTATTGTAAATAGTGCTGCAGTGAACAATGGGATACATGTGTCTTTTTCAATTTTGGTTTCCTCAGGGTATATGCCTAGGAGTGGGATTGCTGGGTCATATGGTGGTTTTATTCCTAGTTTTTTAAGGAATCTCCATACTGTCTTCCATAGTGGCTGTATCAATTTACATTCCCACCAACAGTGCAAGAGCATTCCCTTTTCTCCATACCCTCTCCAGGATTTGTTTGTAGACTTTTTGATGATGGCCATTCTGACTGGTGTAAGGTGATACCTCATTGTAGTTTTGATTTGCATTTCTCTGATAATGAGCAATGTTGAGCATCTTTTCATGTGTTTGTTAGCCATCTGTATGTCTTCTTTGGAGAAATGTCTGTTTAGGTCTTTCTCCCATATTTTGATTGGGTTGTTTGTTTTTCTGGTATTGAGTTATATTTCCAAATATATTTTGAAAATTAATCCTTTGTCAGTTGTTTCATTTGCTTTTATTTTCTCCCATTCTGAGGGTTGTCTTTTCACTTTGCTTATAGTTTCCTTTGCTATTCAAAAGCTTTTAAGTTTAATCAGGTCCCACTTGTTTACTTTTGTTTTTATTTCCATTGCTCTAGGAGGTGGGTCATATAGGATCTTGCTTTGATTTATGTCACTGAGTGTTCTGCCTATGTTTTCCTCTAAGAGTTTTATAGTTTCTAGTCTCACATTTAGGTCTTTGATCCATTTTGAGTTTATCTTTGTGTATGGTGTTAGGAAGTGTTCTAATTTCATTCTTTTACATGTAGCTATCCAGTTTTCCCAGCACCATTTATTGAAGAGGCTGTCTTTGCCCCACTGTATATTCTTGCCTCCTTTGTCAAAAATAAGGTACCTGTAGGTGCGCGGGTTTATTTCTGGGCTTTCTATCTTGTTCCATTGGTCTATATTTCTGTTTTTGTGCCAGTACCATACTGTCTGGATGACTATAGCATTGTAGTATAATCTGAAATCAGGAAGGTTGATTTCTCCAGCTCATTCTTCTTTCTCAAGATTGCTTTGGCTATTCAGGATCTGCTTTGTTTCTAAATGAATTGTGAAATTTTTTGTTCTACTTCTGTGAAAAATGCTGTTAGTAATTTGATAGGGATCACATTGAATATATTGGTTGTGTTTGGTAGTATAGTCATTTTCACAATACTGATTCTTCCTACCCAGGAGCATGGAATATCTCTCCATATGTTTATGTCATCTTTTGATTTCTTTCATTAGTGTCTTATAATTTTCTGTGTACAGTTCTTTTGTCTCGTTAGGTAAGTTTATTCCTAGGTATTTAATTCTTTGTGTTGCAGTGGTGAATGGGATTGATTCCTTAATTTCTTTCTCATTTTTCATTGTTAGGATATAGAAATGCAAATGATTTCTGTGTATTGATTTTGTATCCTGAAACTTTGCTAAATTCACTGATTAGCCCTAGTAATTTTCTTATACTATCTTTAGGGTTTTCTAAGTACAGTATCATGTCATCTGCAAACAGTGAGAGCTTTACTTCTTTTCTGATCTGGGTTCCTTTTATTTCTTTTCTTTTCTGATTGCTGTAGCTAGGACTTCTAGAACTATGTTGAATTATAGTGGTGAAAGTGGCCACCCTTGTCTTGTTCTTGATCTTAGGGGGAATGCTTTCAGTTTTTCACCATTGAGAATAATGTTTGCTGTGGGCTTATCATATATGGCCTTTACTATGTTGAGATAGGTTCCTTCTATGCCCATTTTTTGAAGAGTTTTAATCATAAATGGGTGCTGAATTTTGTCAAAGGCTTTTTCTGCATCTATTGAGATGATCATATGGTTTTTATCTTTCAATTTGTTAATATGGTGTATCACATAGATTGATTTGTGTATATTGAAGAATCCTTGCATCCCTGGAATAAACCCAACTTGATCATGGTGTATGAACTTTTCGATGTGTTGATGAATTCTGTTTGCTAAAACTTTGTTGAGGATTTTTGCATCTATGTTCAACAGTGATATTGGCCTGTAGTTTTCTTTTTGTATGTTGTCTTTGTCTGGTTTTGGTACAGGGTGATGGTGGTCTCATAGAATGAATTTGGAAGTGTTCCTTCCTCTGCAATTTTTTGAAAGACTTTTAGAAGGATAGGCATTAGCTCTTCTCTAAATGTTTGATATAATTCTCCTGTGAAGCCATCTGGTCCTGGGCTTTTGTTTTTTGGGAGATTTTTGATAACAGCTTCAATTTCAGTGCTTGTAATTGGATTGTTCATAATTTCTATTTCTCCCTCGTTCAGTCTTGGAAGACTGAACCCTTCTAAGAATCTGTCCATTTGTTCCAGGTTATCTATTTTATTGCCATATAGTTGTTCATAATAGTCTCTTATAATCCTATGTATTTCTGCATTGTCTGTTGTAACCTCTCCTTTTTCATTTCTAATTTTGTTGATTTGATTCTTCTCTCTTTTTCTTGATGAGTCTGGCTAAAGGTTTATCAATTTTGTTTACCTTCTTAAAGAACCAGCTTTTAGTTTTATTAATCTTTACTATTGTTTCTTTCTCTTTTTTTTTTTCCATTTATTTCTGCTTGGATCTTTATGATTTCTTTCTTTTTACTAATTTTGGTCTTTTTGTTGTTGTTCTTCTTCTTTTTCCAGTTGTTTTAGGTGTAAAGTTAGGTTGTCTATTCGATGTTTTTCTTGTTTCCTGAGGTAGGATTGTGTTGCTATAAACTTCCCTCTTAGGACTGCTTTTGCTGCATCACATAGGTTTTGAGTTGTCATGTTTTCATGGTCATTTGTTTCTAGAAATGTTTTGATTTCCCTTTTGATCTCTTCAGTAACCTGTTGTTTATTTGGAAGCATATTGTTTAATCACCATGAGTTTGTGTTTCTTAGTTTGTTTCTTGTAATTGATATCTAGTCTCATAACATTGTGGTCAGAGAAGATGCTTGATATGATTTCAATTTTCTCAGATTTACTGAGGTTCAATTTGTGACCCAGGATGTGGTCTATCCTGGAGAATGTTCCATGTGCACTTGAGAAGAAGGTGTATTCTTCTGCATTTGGATGGAATGTCCTGAAGATATCAGTGAGATCCATCTCATCTAATGTATCATTTAAGAATTGTGTTTCCTTATTAATTTCCTATTTTGGGGATCTGTCCTTTGGTGTGAGTGGGGTGTCTCCTACTATTATTGTATTACTGTCAATTTCTCCTTTTATGTCTGTTAGTATTTGTTTTTGAAGAAGGCAATGGCACCCCACTCCAGTACTCTTGCCTGGAAAATCCCATGAATGGAGGAGCCTGGTAGGCTGCAGTCCATGGGGTCGCTAAGAGTTGGGAACGACTGAGCAACTTCACTTTCACTTTTCACTTTCCTGCATTGGAGAAGGAAATGGCAACCCACTCCAGTGTTCTTGCCTGGAGAATCCCAGGGACGGGGAAGCCTGGTGGGCTGCAGTCTATGGGGTTGCACAGAGTCGGACACGACTGAAGCGACTTAGCAGCAGCAGCAGCAGCAGCAGCAGTATTTGTTTTATGTATGAGGTGCTTCTATGTTGGATGCATAGATATTTACAATTGCTGTGTCTTCCTCTTGGATTGATCCCTTGATCACTATGTAGTGTCCTTCCTTATTTCTTGTAATCTTTATTTTACGGTTTATTTTGTCTGATATGAGGATTGCTACTTCAGTTTTCTTTTGCTTCCCATTTGCATGGAATATACTTTTCCATCCTCTCACTTTCAGTCTATGTGTGTCTTGAGGTCTGAAGTGGGTTTCTTGTAGACAGCATATATATGGTCTTGTTTTTGTGTACATGCAGCCAGTCTGTGTCTCTTGGAGCATTTAATCCATTTACATTTAAAGTCATTGATATATATGTTCCTATTGCCATTTTCTTAATTGTTTTGGGTTGATTTTGTAGATTTTTTTCTTCTCTTGTATTTCTTGACTATGTAAGTCCCTTTAACATTTGTTGTAAAGCTGGTTTGGTTGTACTTGATTCTCTTAACTTCTGTTTGTCTGAAAAGCTTTTTATTTCTCCATCAATTTTGAATGAGATCCTTGCCAAGTACAGTAATCTTGGTTGTAGATTTTCCCCTTTCAGTACTTTAAATATATCCTGCCATTCCCTTCTGTCCTGCAGTTTCTGCTGAAAGATCAACTGTTAAGGGTATGGTGTTTCCCTTGTATGTTACTTGTTGCTTCTCCCTTGCTGCTTTTAATATTCTTTCTTTGTGTTTAGTCTTTGTTAGTTTGATTAGTATGTGTCTTGGTGTGTTTCTCCTTGGGTTTATCCTGTATGGAACTCTTTGTGCCTCTTGGACTTGATTGACTGTTTCCTTTTCCATGTTGTGAAAATTTTCAACTATAATCTCTTCAAAAATTTTCTCATGCACTTTCTTTTTCTCTTCTTCTGTGACCCCTATAATTCGAATGTTGGGACATTTGATATGGTCCCAGAGGTCTCTGAGATGGTCCTTAGTTCTTTTCATTCTTTTTACTTTATTCTGCTCTTCAGAAGTTATTTTTAACTTCCAGCTCATTGATTTGTTCCTTTGCTTCAGATATTCTGCTATTAATTCCTTCTGGAGTATTTTTAATTTAAGTAATTATGTTGTTTGCCTCTGTATGTTTATTTTTTAATTCTTCTAGATCTTTGTTCATTGATTCTTGTATTTTCTCCATTTTGTTTTCAAGATTTTTGATCATTTTTGCTATCATTATTCTGAATTCTTTTTCAGGTAGTTTGCCTATTTCCTCTTCATTTATTTGGACTTCTGTGTTTCTAGTTTGTTCCTTCATTTGTGCAGTATTTCTTGCCTTTTCATTATTTTTCTTTTAACATATTGTGTTTGAGGTCTCCTTTTACCAGGCTACAAGGAAAGTCGAATTCTTTCCTTGAAGAAGGTTGAATTCTTTTTTCCTTTTGGTTTCTGCCCTCCTAAGGTTGGTCCAGTGGTTTGTGTGAGCTTTGTGAGATTTGTGCTGAGTTTTTATTTGTTTGTTTGTTTTTCCTCTAATGGGCAAGGCTGAGTGAGGTGGTAATCCTGTCTGCTGATGATTGGGTTTGTATGTTTTTTTCTTTGTTGTGTATAAGAGGCATCCTGCACACAGTGCTACTGGTGGTTGGGTGATGCCCAGTCTTATATTCAAGTGGTATCCTTTGTGTGAGTTCTTACTATTTTATACCTTGCCTGGAAAATTCCATGGATGGAGGAGCCTGGTAGACTGCAGTCCATGGAGTCGCTAAGAGTTGGATACGACTGAGTGACTTCACTTTCACTTTTCACTTTCATGCATTGGAGAAGGAAATGGCAACCCACTCCAGTGTTCTTGCCTGGAGAATCCCAGGGACGGGAGAGGCTGGTGGGCTGCCGTCTATGGGGTCACACAGAGTCGGACATGACTAAAGTGACTTAGCAGTAGCAGGTTGGTCATAACTTTCCTTCCAAGGAGTAAGCGTCTTTTAATTTCATGGCTGCAATCACCATCTGCAGTGATTTTGGAGCACAAAAAAATAAAGTCTCTCACTGTTTCCACTGTTTCCCCATCTATCTGCCATGAAGTGATGGGATGATCTTAGTTTTCTGAATGTGGAGCTTTAAGGCAACTTTTTCACTCTCTTCTTTCACTTTCATCAAGAAACTCTTTAGTTCTTCTTCACTTTCTGCCATAAGAGTTGTGTCACCTGTATATCTGAGGTTATTGATATTTCTCCCGGCAATCTTGATTCCAGCTTGTGCTTCTTCCAGCCCAGTGTTTCTCATGATGTACTCTGCATATAAGTTAAATAAGCAGGGTGACAATATACAGCCTTGACATACTCCTTTTCCTATTTGGAATCAGTCTGTTGTTCCATGTCCACTTCTAACTGTTGCTTCCTGACCTGCATACAGGTTTCTCAAGAGGCAGGTCAGGTGGTCTGGTATTCCCATCTCTTTCAGAGTTTTCCATAGTTTCTTGTGATCCACACAGTCAAAGGCTTTGGCATAGTCAGTAAAGCAGAAATGTTTTTCTGGAACTCTCTTGCATTTTTGATGATCCAACGGATGTTGGCAATTTGATCTCTGGTTCTTCTGCCTTTTCTAAAACCAGCTTGAACATCTGGAAGTTCACGGTTCACGTATTGCTGAAGCCTGGCTTGGAGAATTTTGAGTATTACTTTACTAGCATGTGAGATGAGTGCAATTGTGTGGTAATTTGAGCATTCTTTGCCATTTCCTTTCTTTGGGGTTGGAATGAAAACTGACCTTTTCCAGTCCCGTGGACACTGCTGAGTTTTCCAAATTTGCTGACATATTGAGTGTAGCACTTTCACAGCATCATCTTTTAGGATTTGAAATAGCTCAACTGGAATTCCATTACCTCCACTAGCTTTGTTCATAGTGATGCTTTCTAAGGCCCACTTGACTTTGCATTCCAGGATATCTGGCTCTAGGTGAGTGATCACAGCATTGTGATTAACTGGGTCATGAAGATCTTTTTTGTACAGTTATTCTGTGTATTCTTGCCACCTCTTCTTAATATCTTCTGCTTCTGTTAGGTCCATACCATTTCTGTCCTTTATTGAGCCCATATTTGCATGAAATGTTCCCTTGGTATCTCTAATTTTCTTGAAGAGATCTCTAGTCTTTCCCATTCTGTTGTTTTCCTCTATTTCTTTGCATTGATCCCTGAGGAAGGCTTTCTTATCTCTTCTTGCTATTCTTTGGACTGCATCCAAATGGGCATATCTTTCCTTTTCTCCTTTGCTTTTCGCTTCTCTTCTGTTCATAGCTACTTGTAAGGCCTCCTCAGACCATATTGCTGTTTTGCATTTCTTTTTCCTGGGTATGGTCTTGGTCCCTGTCTCCTGTACAATGTCATGAACCTCTGTCCATAGTTCATCAGGCACTCTATCTATCAGATCTAGTCCCTTAAATCTATTTCTCACTTCTACTGTATAATCATAAGAGATTTGATATAGGTCATACCTGAATGGTTTAGTGGTTTTCCCCACTTTCTTCAATTTCAGTCCGAATTTGGCAATAAGGAGTTCATGATCTGAGCCACAGTTGGTTCCCGGTCTTGTTTTTGCTGACTGTATAGAGCTTCTCCATCTTTGGCTGCAAAGAATATAATCAATCTGATTTCGGTGTTGGCCATCTAGTGATGTCCATGTGTAGAGTCTTCTCTTGTGTTGTTGGAAGAGGGTGTTTGCTATGACCAGTGTGTTTTCTTGGCAAAACTCTATTAACCTTTGCCCTCCTTCATTCTGTACTCCAAGGCCAAATTTGCCTGTTACTCCAGGTGTTTCCTGACTTCCTACTTTTGCCTTCCAGTCACCTATAATGAAAAGGACATCTTTTCTGAGTGTTGTTTCTAAAAGGTCTTGTAGATCTTCATGGAACCGTTCAACTTCAGCTTCTTCAGCATTACTGGTTGGGGCATAGACTTGGATTACCGTGATATTGGATGGTTTGCCTTGGAAATGAACAGAGATCATTCTGTCATTTTTGAGATTGCATCCAAGTACTGCATTTTGGACCCTTTGTTGACTATGATGGCTACTCCATTCTTTTAAGGGATTCCTGCCCACAGTAGTAGATAAAATGGTCATCTGAGTTAAATTTACCCATTCCAGTCCATTTTAGTTCACTGATTCCTAGAATGTCGATGTTCACTCTTGCCATCTCCTGTTTGAGCACTTCCAATTTGCCTTGATTCATGGACCTAACATTCCAGGTTCCTGTGCAATATTGCTCTTTACAGCATCGGACCTTGCTTCTACACCAGTTACATCCACAACTGGATGTTGTTTTTGCTTCGGCACCATCCCTTCATTCTTTCTTAATTTATTTCTCCACTGATCTCCAGTATCATATTGGGCACCTACCGACCTAGGGAGTTCATCTTTCAGTGTCCTATCTTTTTGCCTTTTCATACTGTTCATGGGGTTCTCAAGGGAAGAATACTGAAGTGGTTTGCCATTCCCTTCTCCAGTGGACCGTATTCTGTCAGACCTCTCCACCATGACCTGTCCATCTTGGGTGGCCCCACACAGCATGGCCTAGTTTCATTGAGTTAGACAAGGCTGTGGTCCATGTGATCAGACTGGCTAGTTTTCGTGATTGTGTCTTTCAGTCTGTCTGTCCCTTTGATGCCGTCTCTCAGTGCCTGGTGTCTTACTTGGGTTTCTCTTACCTTGGACGTGGGGTATGTCCTCACAGCTGCCGTTCCTGACCATGGACGTGGGGTGTCTCCTCTCTGCTGCTCACTGCTCCTGTACCACCCAACTGCCACTAGCTGTTCCTGTGCGGCAGCCACTGCTGGCCTCTCTGCTGCTCGCGGCTCCTGTATCCCCCAACTGCCTCTAGCCGCTCCTGTGTCTTGCCTTCTCTCAGCACCTACTGTCTTACTTGGGTTTCTCTTACCTTGGATGTGGTGTATCTCCTCTCTGCCGCTCGCTGAGGCTCCTGTGCCGTGCAGCTGCCGCTTGCTGCTCCTGTTGTGGTGCTATTGCTGCCGCTGCTGCTGCTAAGCCGCTTCAGTCGTGTCTGACTCTGTACGACCCCATAGACGGCAGCCCACAAGGCTCCGCCATCCCTGGGATTCTGCACGCAAGAACACTGGAGTGGGTTGCCATTTCCTTCTCCACCTGTTGTGGTGCATGGGCTTTTACTTACAGTGACTTCTCTGGTTGTGGAGCATAGGCTCTAGGCACATGGGCTTCAGTAGTTGCAATGGGGCTTAGTAGTTATGGTCCATGGGCTTTAGTTGCTCTGCAGTATATGGAATCATCTTGGCCCAGGGATTGAGCCTGTGTCCTCTGCATTGACAGGTGGACTCTTATCTACTGTACCACTAGAAAAGTCCTCCTCTTAATTTTTTTCTAAAAAGAATCTCCCCTTACATTTGTAATTGGATTGGTTGAATTTTTAAAAAATATTTATTTATATTTTTTTGGCTGCACTGAATCTTATTTGTGGCACGTGGGATCTCTGATCTTCGTTGGGAAGACAGGATCTTTAATTACAGCTTTCAAACTCTTAGTTGTCACATACGGGATCTAGTTCCCTGACCAGGGATTAAACCTGGGGCTGCTGCATTAGGAACATGGAGTCTTAGCCACTGGACCCCCCAGGTTGAATATTATTAGTTCCTTTTTGTTCTCTAGCACACTGTTTCTCAAAGTGTGTCCTCGTACCAGCTGCATCAGGGCTACCAAGCAGCTTGTTTGTTAAACTGCAAGTTCCTGCCTTAGGCGGCATGCCCATGAAATCAGAACTTTTGGAGATTAAGGTCTGGGAAACTACATTTTAAAATAAGCCAACCAGTTTATACATATGCAAGTTAAAGTTTAAGAGACCCAGTGCTGTAGTACTTTGAAAGCTTATCTTTGCATTTCTGAAAAGACAGAGTTAAACATGGGTTTTGATGGATATTGAAGATTAATTAGTAAAAGTAAAGTACAGTGTTAGTCACTCAGTCGTCTGACTTTTTGTGACCCCATTTGCTGTTCGCCTGCCAGGTTCTTCTGTCCATGGCAGTATTCCAGGCAAGAATGCTGGAGTGGAGTGGAGTCAGGAATCATTCCCTTCTTCAGGGGATCTTCCCAACCCAGGGATAGAACCCAAGTCTCGCTCATTGTGGGCAGATTCTTTACTTTCTGAGACACCAGGGAGGCCCAGTAAATGTAAACATTTCCGTTTTGAAGAAGGCCAGACTCTTGGAATGCTTTCACTTCTTTGACCTTGAGGCTCCTTTCATTCTCTACTCCCGCTGCCTCCTATACAGTATTTTGTTAAATTCATTTGGAATATTACCTATTTTATTTATTTAATTTCTATTTCTTGCAGTAATAATAATTTCTAATTATTTGATACAGGTCAGGCTCCCCAGGAGGTAGTCACTGAAACAGAGAAGAAGTTTATTAGGGCGTGCTCTTGGGATCAAGAACTGGGGAAAAGAGAAGGGAAAAGGAGCAGGACAAGTCAGAGGAAAAAGTCTGTGATGCAGGCCTGGGGAAACCTTAGCCTGACCTGGGGGACTATGAAGGTGGATGACTTTTCAGAGCTGTTTGAGTTGCAGAGAAAAGACTGGGCTTTATACCTTTGGGTAGATCAGTCATAAGGTAAGGGCCACCCAGGGAGGAGATGTGACTTCAGGTGAGGCCTGACCAATGAGGGCTGCTCCCTGGAGAGACTCCCAGCAGGTGAAGCCATAAGTCCTATTTTCCTGAAGGGCCATCTGACAACACAGCACAGCATCAACCACAGGTCTCAGGAGCATTCTATGAACAACCATTTTGAAGTAGCTATAACTTCAAATCAGTAACTATAACTTCAAACTATAATCAGGTTTTTTTGTGGTCTTTTTTGGTGTTCATTTTTTCATTGGTCTTCAGATAATTATTTTGATCAAAGTTCATGGACTGTAAACTTTATGAGTTCCTTCATATATAAAAACGCCTTTATTTTGCCTGTTATATGTTTGGCTAAGTATATAATTTGAGGTTCAAAAGTTTCTCCTCTCAGAATTTAGAAGAAAGTGTGCCATTGTCTTCTGGCATTCACTATGGCAAATAAGAGTTCTGGTGTAAATTTTGTTTTCAGTCCTTCATAGGTATCCTTTTCCTTTCCTGTCTCTAACAGGAGACTTTTCGATTTCTCTTTTTCTTAGAACTCATACATCTTTCCAAAATAGTCTAAGTGTGTTTTTCCCCTCCTGATTGGTACTTGGTGTACCCTTCTTTCAAACTGAGGACTCAAGTATCCACTAAGGGAAATTTCCTCCTCTAAGTTCTTTGATTATTTCTCTACTTTCTTCAATCTCTCCTCATTTTATCAAACTCGTATTGTTATACTGACAACGGGACTTGTGGGTGTATCTCTCATGTCTTTAAACTTTTCTATTATACTTTTTTCTCTTTACCTCATTGCAGTGCATTCTGGGAAAATCACTCTGCTTTCTCTGCCAGTTCACCCATGCACTCCCTGGCTGACTCCTTTCATCTATTCAGCCTAATGTGAAGTTTTTAATTTTGGCAGTGATATATTTAATTTCTATGTATTCTTTTTTACTTTTTATAGCATTGTGTTCTTTGTGCCACCCAATTTCTGGGGATATGAATTACAGTTAATATTCTCCCTGTTTAGTCTATATTGGTAACTAGTGTGTTTTTCCTTATTCCTTTTTTAGCTGACAGTAACTTCAAATTCTTTAACAGGAACCCTGGATCCATGGTTTGTTTGCTTGTTGTTTGAATTGTGGTAAAATAAGCATAAAGTGAAATTTACCATTTTAATCATTTTGAAGTGTACAATCAAGTGATATTAAGTATATTCACTGTATTGTGGAACCATCACCACTATTCATTTCCAGAACTTTAAAAAATATCCCCTGCAGAAACTCTGTACCCATTAAATAACTTGTTAGTCTCTTCTTCCTGAGACCCTGGTAACCTCTGTGATACTTTATTTCTGTATGAATTTGCCCCTTCTAGGTACTTTATATAAATTGGATCATACAATATTTGTCCTTTTCTATCTGGCTTATTTCATTTAGCATAATGTTTGGGGCTTCCCTGGTAGCTCAGCTGGTAAAGAATCCACCTGCAATGCAGGAGACCCTGGTTTGATTCCTGGGTTGGGAAGATCCCCTGGAGAAGGGAACAGCTCCCCATTCCAGTATTTTTGCCTGGAGAATTCCATGGACAGAGGAGCCTGGCAGGCTACAGTCCATGGGGTCACAAAGAGTCAGACACGACTGAGTGACTTTCGCTTTCAATATTCATCCATATTGTAGCATATATCATAATTTCCTTTCTTTTTTAATTTAAGGCTGAATCATCTTCCATTGTGTGTATATAACACATTTTGTTTATTCAGTTATCTATTGATTGACATTTCGGTTGTTTCCACCTTGGCTATTGTAAATAATATTGCTGTGAACATTGGTGTGTAAATATTTGTTCAAATGTTTGCTTTTACTTATTTTTAAAATTTTTATTGGAATATAGTTGATTTACAATGTTGTGTTAGTTTCAGGTGTATAGCAAAGTGAATCAGTTATACAGATATATACGTATATCCACTCCTTTTTTTTTTTTTTTGAGCCTTTTCTCATATAGGCCATTACAGAGTATTGAGTGGAGTTCCCTGTGCTATACAGCAGGTTCTTGTTAGTTATCTAATTGCTTTCTCTTCTTTTGAGTATATACCCAGAAGTGGAATTACTAGACTGTATGGTAACTCTGTGTTAGATTTTTGAGGAACGGCTATAATTTTCCACGGTGGCTGCACCTGTGTTTTACATTTCTATTACCGTGCACCAGGGTTCCAGTATCTTCACATCCTCACTAACACTTGTTATTTTACATTTTATTATTTTCTTTATTATAGTCATCCTCATGTGTGTGAAGTAGTATTTCATTGTGATTTTAATTTGCATTTCTCTAATGACTAGTATTGGAAGAAAAGTTATGACCAACCTAGATAGCATATTCAAAAGCAGAGACATTACTTTGCCAACAAAGGTCCATCTAATCAAGGCTATGGTTTTTCCAGTGGTCATGTATGGATGTGAGAGTTGGTCTGTGAAGAAGGCTGAGCACCAAAGAATTGATGCTTTTGAACTGTGGTGTTGGAGAAGACTCTTGAGAGTCTCTTGGACTGCAAGGAGATCCAACCAGTCCATTCTGAAGGAGATCAGCCCTGGGATTTCTTTGGAAGGAATGATGCTGAGGCTGAAACTCCAGTACTTGGGCCACCTCATGCAAAGAGTTGACTCATTGGAAAAGACTCTGATGCTGGGAGGGATTGGGGCCAGGAGGAGAAGGGGACAACAGAGGATGAGATGGCTGGATGGCATCACTGACTCGATGGACATGAGTCTGAGTGAACTCTGGGAGTTGGTGATGGACAGGGAGGCCTGGCGTGCTGTGATTCATGGGGTCGCAAAGAGTCGGACACGGCTGAGCGACTGAACTGAACTGAACTGAACTGAATAACTAGTAATTTTGAGTGTTTTTCTTGTGCCTTTTGGCTATTTGTATATCTTCTTTGGAGAAATATGTATTCAAGTCCTTTGCCCAGTTTTGAGTTGGGTTGCTTATGTTTTTGTTGTTGTTGAGTTGTAGAAGTTCCTTATATACTCTGCATATTAATCCCTTATGAGATATGTGATTTGCAAACATTTTCTCCAGATCCACTGGTTTTGGAGGTATAAGGTAGGAATATCTATTGGAATTTGCAATATCTTCTCTTCTGGGTACAGAAACACAAGCCATTACTTTGTTGGATCACTGTTGCATTTCTCAGGGACTAGCATCTTTTCTGGGAGTCTCTATCTTTGAGAACTACTCTTGAGCGAAGGCCATAGTCACTTACTCTGAGAAAAAAAGAATTGGATAGCTGTTATCATTCGTATAATATGATAATGCTTTCAGCTGCAAATATAGTACACTCAAATGAAACTGGCTTAAACAATAAGGAAGTATACTGTCTCTCAGAGCAGACCCAGCCAGAGGATGGGCTTCAGAACTGGCTGATTGAGAAGTTCAACAGTGTCATCAAAGGCCCAGATTCTGTTGGTTTCTCAGTTTTTTTCTATATACAATGTTAATCTCATCCTAACGTTTTGTTGTAGGTTGTGTATTTTTGATAGTCAGGTCTGCATACTTTTCAGTCTGGCAAATATCCACTTGTCTTAATGGCCATATCTTAGTCACATGTTTATTCCTAAACCTGAGACATGAGACTGCACTAAGACCAAAGTCTGCCACCCTTGAAACTGAAAGGGTTGGTCATCCCACAGGTATATGCCCTGTTTGGAGGAGGAGTGAAACAAAATAGGGGTTCCATTAGGAAGAAAGAGAAAATGAGTGCTGTAGGTAATCAATACTATTCGCCAACCACTATTAGTAAATTACCAAGTTCAAACCTCACTCTTTCCCCCTCATCCTATTTTCTCTAATCTTGAGGCATTCCAAGGTTCTATTGGGAAACTAATTTGGGGTGGGGATGTCTTTTCTGTTGTCTTTTAGACTTAGTTGGTTTCACTATCAATCTGCTTTATATCTTCCAATAATTTCTCACTTTGGGGAGGTCTAACAATATACCCCTTTCCTTTCCATGTTTGCCTTGAACTCATCTTTATGTTTGTATTTCTTCTATCATTCTTGCTTGATGTTGGGAGTAAGACGGAACACAAGCATTTGGCTAGCCCTCTTGAACTGGAGGTCAACATACCTCAAAACTCAGGATTTTCTGACCGCTTATGCTTGACCCAATTATTTGGATTAAAAGTCTCCAGAGTAGGTCTCCAAGTGTTGGTCTAAAGACTGGTGCCAATCTGTATACTATCAGTCTACAACTAGTCTAAAATTTAGAAATTTTTTTATAGTGACATTTCTGGGACATCAAGCACATGATCAGTGGACTCTGTTTTTTGAACAGAGGAGAGACAACTTTAGGAGGTGTTGAATTCACTTGGTGAGTTGCATGTGTTATGAGCTGCATACTACTCATGCTGCTGCTGCTAAGCTGCTAAGTCGCTTCAGTCGTGTCCGACTCTGTGCGACCCCAGAGACGGCAGCCCACCAGGCTCCCCTGTCCCTGGGATTCTCCAGGCAAGAACACTGGAGTGGGTTGCCATTTCCTTCTCCAATGCATGAAAGTGAAAAGTGAAAATGAAGTCGCTCAGTCGTGCCCAACTCTTAGCGATCCCATGGACTGCAGCCTACCAGGCTCCTCCATCCATGGGATTTTCCAGGCAAGAGTACTAGAGTGGGGTGCCATTGCCTTCTCCGGCATACTACTCATAGCACATACCTAACACCTATAGTTATGTAGCCTGACACATATAATTAGGCTATATAATGTTCCAGCATTGACTGGGAAAACAAAGCATCAAACGAAATCTGGCCTTTCATCACAGAAAATTTGAGAAGCCTGATCTATATACAATTTGAATATTCTCAGTTTGGTAAATAAATTTATTTACCCACTCAAATATAATACCATGGCTGGATTTTTGTATTTAATATGCAGATTGAAGATTTCTAATCCCTTTTCTATGAAAATAACTTTCCCCCTAAATGTTTTCTAACTCAATTATGTTACCTAAATGAAATGAAATGAAATGCCTTGATGTAGCAATTGTTATGGACTCAAAGCTACTGGAGTTTGGTGCCTTCAACAGCAGTAAATGTTGAACTACCTCAGAGGAATTATTATTTTTATTTTTTGTGCAGCGAAGCTGTTAATGCACCTTCTCCTGGATTTCTGAGTCCTAACTACTTGACTGGGACTCCTAAAACCTCACTTGCTGTTATCTTACCATCACCCTTGGTTTTTCATTTTGGTTTCCAACTTGATCTTCAGCTCATCCATTTCTAGAATTGCTTTTTCTACTCTGCTTTCCTGATTCTCTTCCAAGGTAGCCTGGAACTGACTCAGGTTTTTCATTTTGTTTCAGTCTCTTCCCTTGCAGTCTTCAACTCATTCCTTTTTCTCTCTGAGCACACCTCTTCATTCTCTTCTTCTGAACCACAAGTATAGTGCCTTGTTCTCTCACCTAGGTACAGGCAGTTATAAAATAATATTTGTTAATATTTAAACCAGCTTTCTATGTGCAAAGCTTTTGCTAGTTGCTTAACACATATTGTATCACTCAAAGGTAGGTTTTTTTTACCTTCACAAAGGTCATACAGGGTCATACAGCTTGTAAGGAGCAGAGCCAGGAGTTGAACCTAGATAGATAAACTCAAGCCCAGATAGCATTAGAGTCCAGCTGAGGAGTCCTTTCCATTCAGGTTTGGCAAATGCATCATGTTTTTGTGGAAAAAGGAAGTTATATTCTCTAATGTGAAAAGTAAAAGTATTAGTCACTCAGTCATGTCTGACTCTTTGTGACCCATGGACCATAGCCCACCAGGCTCCTCTGTCCGTGGGATTCTCCAGGCAAAAATACTGGAGTGGGTTGCCATTTGCTTCTCCAGGGGATCTTCCTTACCCAGGGATTGAACCCGCATCTCCTGCATTGCAGACAGATTCTTTATCATCTGAACCACCAGGAAAGTACTTGTTTTCAATACCTTTATGAAAACATCAAATAATAGTATTTATTATTGTTGGTTTTTTTTTTCTCTCTGGCCTCAAAGCAAAATGACTGCAAACTTGCAGCTGATTTTTTAAGTATTAAAGATGAAGATTCTTTTCTTTTTATGAGCTTATAATTTATTTCTTTGAGGCCACCATCCTAAATAAATATATTTTGAGTAAAAGCCTGAGACTACTTTCTTTATTCCCATCTAGTTGCATTTCATCAAGTAGAAGAGTTATATATAACATATATATATATATATATAATATTAAGTAATCTTGGTGTTGATCCCTAGGATACAACTAGTGTTAAAACTTCCTCCATTTCTATAATTAGAGGATCATTTAACTTACTTATTTCATGTTTAATTGTTTTTTTATCCTTGCTCTAATTGCTTGAGAATCCCAAGTGCTGTTTTTAAAAAATGTCTCTGGTGGAAGAATTGAAAGAGACACATGTTTTCCAGTGTTCATTGCAGCACCGTTTTCAACAGCTAGGACATGGAAGCAACCTAGATGTCTATCAGCAGACAAATGATTAAGAAAGTTGTGGTACATATACACAATGAAATATTACTCAGCTATTAAAAAGAACACATTTGAATCAGTTCTAATGAGGTGGATGAAACTGGAGCCTATTATACAGAGTGAAGTAAGTCAAAGAAAAACATCAATACAGTATATTGACACATATATATGGAATTTAGAAAGATGGTAATGACGACCCTATATGCAAGACAGTAAAAGAGACACAGATATAAAGAACAGACTTTTGGACTCTGTGGGAGGAGGCGAGGGTGGGATGATTTGAGAGAATAGCACTGAAACATGTATATGTGAAATAGATCACCCGGTCCAAGTTTGATGCCTGAAACAGGGCACTCAAAGCCAGTGCACTGGGACAACCCAGAGGGATGGGGTGGGGAGGGAGGTGGGAGGGGGTTTGGGATAGGGGACACATATACGCCCGTGGTTGATTCCTGTCATTGTATGGCAAAAACCACCACAATATTGTAAAGTAATTAGCCTCCAATTAAAATAAATTAAAAAAAAAAGTGTCTCTGGTAGAGAATGTTAATAAAAGCTTCCAAAAATGTAAATATATGTTTATTTGTTCTCTTTAATGTGCATTCTGTTGGATAAGATGACTTTTCTTGTGTGGCTTTGGAAGACAATTGATGATATTAGATATTTATCCCTTTTTAACATTTATTTCTTTGAGTTATCATAGGCTTTAAATTTTTTAAGTTCTTTCATCTGGGAAAAGAGTATATTGAATATTTCTTTGTGTATTACTACCCTCCTCCAACATGACACACAATTCTTGACATATTTATTAAGTAGTGTAGGTAGAATTCTAAGGAAGAAAAAAATACCAAGGAAAAGAACAAAACATATTCATGATTAATTTTCCACTAGATTACCATCAGACTGTATGTGCTTCTCAGCTTCATCTAACACCCTGTGGTTTCCCTGTTGCAAAGGGGAGAGTTAAGGTAATTTTAGATCCAGTTAGCCAAAGGAATTAGCTAGTTCCTAATATATGTATGAGCCGGACTTCTGAACTCCTTTCTTGCACCAAGTTGTTAACTCAAAGAGAAAATTATGTAAGATGACTTAGCAGCAGCAGCATAGGGGGAAAAAACCTTGAGAGACCAGTTAAGTATGGGAAATACTTTAGTCTGGGAAGAACAATTAGTTCCAAATTAACCTGGACTTGAGAAATTAAGCTAGGAACAATAAAGTGATCTGCAGGTATGTCGTTCTAAAAAGCATAGCCATCTAGAATTTTTTTTTTTTTTACTAAAACTCTCAGAGAAAAATACAAAGGAGAGGTACATTTAATTTAGATTCAGAGAAAATGGGCACAGACTTTCTCAGTTTAAGAGATATGTAAGAAGGAGAGTAAAAAGGAAAATGTCAAACTCTTGGATATTTAAAACCATACTTAGTTGGTATAGAGGTGAAGTCAGAGAAAGAATTACAGTCCAGTGAAGGATTACTGTTATAAATTGCTCCCACGGTGCTAGTCCACAAAATTCGAGGCCAGGGTAAGACAGGAAATTTGAAAACAGTTCTATTTTCTACAATTAGTGCAATCAGCTCTTTCTCTGAGTTTGTAGCAATATTTGTCTTTAAGTGAAATAAAAATATGTAGGGCAGTGCCTGGTACAGAATCAGTATTCAAATTCCTTCCCCTTTTCAGGGACAAATGAATAATTGGCCACTTTTCTATTAAAAGCTATTAAACTTAGAAAATGCAGTGAACGGAGTCTCTCCAGATAGTGTAGTATCCCTCTTTTCTCTGGCGTGGCCAGATGATGACCAGGGTACCAAGAGTGACTCTTTGATAGAGTCTATAAATGTCTTCCAGCCAGCTCTCGCACAGGGACCCTGACCTCTGATCTGTGGTAGTATGCCTGTGAAGATCCCTACTATGCTACCGGAGGCGGGGGGGTGAGGGGGGCAGGAATTAGTGGTTTCTGAACTATTTAATCAGATCAAGAGGTTTTAGTTGGTCTTTCATGGATTTTGTGGTTTAGGGCATGTGTATGCTCTGGGCCTAATAATTATTCCTGTCATGCCTTTCCTCTTCCACAAACCAGTTCAATATCTGTAGTGTACCTGCTTTATATCAGGTTCTGTGCATAGCACTAGGATTACAAAGATGAATATTTCGTAGTTTGTACCCTCTAGGAGGTTAGAGTCTTGGAAGAGCCATATGGACACAGAAAGACATCACCCTGGTTTTACAATGTGATGAGTGTAATAATCAAGATGCAGAAGTTACCATAGGAATTTAGAGGTACCACCACCAAACTCAAATTGGAGATCAATGACAGCTTCCTAGAGGAAGTGATTTCTAAGGCAAAACTTAAGGGAAGAATTGGAGTTGGTGACATTAGAGGAGGGAAATTGAGCTTCAATTTTCTTACGTATAAAATGAGAATCATATCGCCTGCCTCTTAAGACTTTTGTAAGGACTAATTAAAACACATATGTAAAACATTTAGCAGAATCCTGTTACATACTGAACACTTAGAGACATTGTGGTAATGGTGGTGGTGATGATGATGATCAAGATAATGACTGAATCGAGTTAGGGGCAACAACCTAAACAGACAGAGAAGTTCTTTTAATACCTTGCATTTCACACTCATTCCCACATCATCTTTAGTTGTAGTGTGAGAATTTCTCACTGCAGTGGCTTCTCTTGTTGCAGAGCACAGGCTCCAGAGTGTGGGCTCAGTAGTTGTGGCACATGGACTTACTGGCTCTGCAGCGTGTGGAATCTTCCTGGAACAGGGATCGAACCCCACATCCCCTGCATCAGCAGGCAGATTCTTATCCACTGTACCATCAGGAAAGTCCAGAATTGTTTTTTAACTAGACCCTGGTTCTGCTACCTGGAAATGGCTTGCAAGTCATTTCCTCCACAGTTCCTGGCTCTGCTCTCTGATAGGCATCCACACTTTCCATTGCTTGCCTTGACCTCTTCTGGAAAGGATGTTAGAGAGTGTGTTCTCTGAACAATTTTTTTTCTGTCTGCTTTCTGTCTAGTGAAGGAGGCCAAGAGGCCTTTTTCATATTTTGAACAGTATCTATCATATTTAGTTTTATCTGGTGGCTACTTTTTCCATTACAACTGTCTCAGTAATTTGTGTTTTCTATAACTTGACTTAACTCCATGTTTTGAAAAACTTACTGTAGATTCTTTTGGGGACATACCACTCTTTTGGACTGAATCAGTGCTAATTTGGGAATGTCTTATCAGGCTGCTGGGAGGCCCAGGTACGTTTTTGTCCCACTGAGGGATCTACTCTGTATTACCTCGCATCTTTCTGAGGTCCCAACAAAAATTTCACAGCCCCATCCTTGATTTGACCTGGATCCTGAGGCTATTTCTTAATTTGAAACCCATTTACTGCCTTGAAAAAGCTACACATGAAAAACAATTTCACTTTGCAACTTAGCAAATTCTGGCCCTACTAGATTCTATATAAATTCTTCCTGAAAACTGGCCAGTTCTTTTCCGAGTTCTTCTCTTTCTTGAGGTGGCTTATTTATCTGCAGCAGCTAGTAAGAACCATTTGATACTTTCAGTATTCTTCCTAAAAATCTCTTTGCTCAAGTCCCAGTGTTCATTGGGTACATCTTCTGTATTCTAAGTTATCATAGCTGTGCTTTTACCAAATATTTTTCCACCACAAAACATGGGTCACATTTCTGAAGCTAAGTGCCACATTTTTAGTTTTTGTTATAGTAGTACCACACTTCTAGGTATCTATTTTCTGTTGACACAAGTATGTTTCAGGACAAAGAATGACGGATCTCATAAGCATTCAAAATAAGCGTTTATGTGGTTGTGGGTGACTATGTAGTTACCTGATTCAGGTTAAGCTTAGGTGGTCTTGGCTGTGCTTACTCATATTTGTTGGAGGTCACTAGCCTCCTCTAGAATATTCTTGGCTGGGATGACTGGTGTAATTTAGTGTACTTCATGTGCCTTTTATCCTCCAGAAATGTGGGAATGTTCTCATGGGAGTCATAAAGATGCATGAGCCAGAGCAGTCTTCCTATACATAGACTAGGATGGATAACTTGTATGGATATAAATAGATGAATAACTTATAGACCTAAATATGAAATCAGAACTAGAAAGCCTCTAAAAGAACATGGAAAGACGTTTTCAAATCATAAAATTAAAAAAATTGATAAATTTCACTTTATTAAAATTAAAAAAAAATTCTGATCATCAAAAGATAGCATTAACAGGAATTCATTGGTGGTCAGTACTTTCACTGCTGGGGCCCAAGTTCCATCACTCGTAGGTGAACTAAGATCCTACAAGCGTCACTGTGCAGCCAAAATAAGATACCATTAAGAAAATGAATAAATAAACCACAGATTGGGGGAAATATTTGAGGTGTATGTATTTGACAAGATTTGTATCCAGAATGTGTAAAGAACTAGAAATCCACAATAGAAACAAAAAGCCCATTTTAAAATAGGCAAAAGACTTGGTAAGACTTTCAAGGAGATATAGGAATGATCGGGTGAAAAGATACTCAAATATCATTCGTTGTCAGAGTAAAATTCATAAGAAAACCAATCAGAACAGCTTAAATAAAAACAACTCAAAATGGTGCAACCATTTCAGAGAATTGTTCATCAGTTTCTTGTAAGGTTTAACCTACTATTAAAGCAGTTCAGTTTGAAAAAAAAAAAAGAAAAAGAGATATTCTCTATTACACTGAAGGCCTCTAGACTAAATCTGAAGAAGTTAATTCACCTCGCATTAGATGGGTATTTCCAAAAGAATTTTTATCTAGTGTGTGATTTTTCTGTGAAGATGGTTTGGGTTGGGATTTTCAGCAGCTGTGTCTTAAAGAGAAGTGGTCATATGTCTGTGTGGTTACTCCTTTTTCTACAATACACCTTATGGCTTGAAGGGGAAGCTAGATGTTTCAAGAACACGGAAACTACTACTTCCTCTGCCTTAACTTATTTTTTAATTACAAAAGTAACATTCTTTAAATGTTGAAATAATACGGAAGTGTATAAAAATTAAATGGCAAGTCTCCTTCTCCTTTTTCTTTAACGATCTCAGTCTCAGAGGCAGCACTGTCACAGTGTGGTGTGATTCCCTCCATAGCTTTTATCTTATTTCTAAGTATATATAATTGTATATGCATATCACAGTTTTGTTGTGTTTTTTCCACACAAATGGGAACAACCATGTATCCAATTATGCAGCTTGATTCACACCTTTTCCCAGTGAACATCATCTTGATTTTTTTCAGAAATTTGGGAGAATTTATTGAGATTTGGGAAGATTTATTGAAACTTGGGAGAATTTATTGAGATTTTTCCCCCCGAAAGAATCTGAGTAAAGGACACGGGCGTAGGTAGTTGTGTCTTTTCCTTTTTCCTCCCTCTTTCCTTCCCTCCCTTTCTGTCTCTCTCCCTTTCTTTCTTTTCTTCTTTCTTCCTCTCTCCCTTTCTCTCTTTCTTTCTGTTAATTCCAAGGAGCTGGAATGAAATATTAGGAAGAATATTATAGAGGAGGGCAAACCGATACAAACCAGGATCTTTGGGCTGACTAGTTCAATGGACCCGGGGACCAGTTTCATGGAGACTCTATCTTAGAGTCTCCATGTAGAACACACTTCAGAATTGTCCCTCTAAAATACAGAAGGCAACCCCATTTGCTAAGGGTTGCCACAAGAGGTTAATTTCCCTGCTCTTCTGGTCTACTCTGGGAGGGCTGAGAAAGCTTCTCAGCTTTGACAAAAGCTCTGGAAGAGAGCTTGAAACTGCAGCTGTTACTTGAGTTGGGTAGCCTTCAGCATGCATGGAAACTGTCCCCATAGCTGCAGCTGAGGTTAGGACCGAGAGGAGTGGCCCTAGACCCCAGAACATTTATTACTGATATCTTTCCATAGTAGCACAGATAGATCTATGTTATTCTTTTAAGGGCTGCATGACATTCCCTGGATGTACGCTAATTAAATTAGCCATAATTAACCAAGTGTGGAATTGAGTGTGTGTTCTCTTTCTTTGCTGTTATAGTGATGTCCCTCTACCACATTATGACCAACTAGGCCAGCTGAAAGTCGTAGGTGAGGTGCCACGAAGCTACTGAAACTAGTGTGTTGAAATATCTGGCATTCTTCCCAGAGAAAGAATAAGATATCGTCTGACTGGCCCAGGTCTCTGCACAGCAAATGGAAAAATATACTGAAATGGAGCCCAAAGACAAATCTTTCCAATATTGCAATGTTTGTACCAGGACAGCCTCCTATTTGATCAATCTATTCATTTGTAGAGTGTAAGACACTCAAAGTGTGTTATAACTTCTAAATAAATGATAATCTATATCCCTCCCAAATTATATAATCATTCATTTGGACTGTTCTTTAATGTCTATCCCCAGCTTTTGTCTCAAAAGTGTTAATATTTTCTCTCCAGTGTCTTTTAGATTTTAGGCATAAACAATCCAGTCTTGGGCATATTTATATTCTGCTCTATTCTTACTAAAAAATATGAATAAGGAAAGCCCAATACTCTTCACAATATTAATTTGTGTTTTACCAACCAATATTAATCATTGACTGTATGCTGGTACTAGGCTCAACCCAAGGCCACAGTTATCTTTTACTTTAAGAGGCAGAATCAACATTCAAACCTGGGCCCAACTGACCTCAAAGCTTCTAGTTTATAATTTACCAAGATTTGTCATCTGTGAAACAAGTGATGTTATTAAATTGGGATGAACTACATTCAGAATAAGAAGTTGGCTTAAGAATGGATTCAGAACCAAATTTCCAATATTTTCTTTAAAGAATAGAAGTTCTCCCAGCCCTGAGATCAGCTGTACCTTCTTGGGTCCAGCCCTTAATGTCTCTGGAATTAACTTTATTAATCTATAAAATAGGATATTGGACTACTTTAATATTTTATTACTCTTTTCAGGGACATTTATACTGAACTGAATATATGTTGAAACTGGCAAATAAACATACTTCAGAGATCATAATGGTCATGAAGAATTTAAGATTTTTAAAACCCAATGTATGTTTGCTGCTGCTGCTGCTAAGTCACTTCAATCGTGTCCGACTCTGTGCGATGCCATAGATGGCAGCCCACCAGGCTCCCCTGTCCCTGGGATTCTCCAGGCAAGAACACTGGAATGTATGTTTAAAAGACATTATTACAAGGTTCTTAGATACAGGAATCAAAAATGCATGCTATGTGACCCGGAGTGTTTCCTAAGGAGTTTATACGCATCACCTCATTTAACCCTCACAAAATAACTGAGTTAAATTACATTATTATGATCCCCATTTTTTAGTGATGGCAACTGACACCTGAAGATATTAAATAGTATACTGAAGGTCATATAGCTGGTAGGTTCCAGGACCAGTGCTCACCCCTAGCCTGCTAGATTCCAGAGCCCAAGTTCTTAATCTGTATTTTAAACTCTATTCCAAAGAATAATTTAAAGTTTAATACCTGTTGCCTCCAAAGATAATTGTATTCAAATAGAGAGAGACTCTTAAAGATGCTTCTTTCACATAGTAATATACATCTAAGTTTCCTTTACATATGCATTATTTAAATTTTTTCTTGACAAATAAAAAAGGACATTCCCTTGTGGCTCTTGTGTCTGTAAGATGAGTACCCTCTGATTTTGCCCAAAGATAGAGAGGTGTCAGGTTAGAACTATTTGAGCCATTTGAGTTCTAGCCAGGCTAGAACTATTGAGAGGAGGCCAAGCCTCCTCTGAAAGGAGTTTACAAAGTTGTTGTCAGAAAAAAGCAAGCCAGAGGGAACATCAAACCTGCTGGTAAATGAGATGGGGTGTGTAATCAAAGCTGGCTTTAGAAGACCTATTTTTAAAAGAGTTCATGGCTCACAAGAAGACTGAGTGAATGAGCAAAGCTAGTGTGACAGGAGTCTGGAGAGAGGACCTTATGGAACTTTTAGACCCTCCAGAAACCCAGATGGTATTCCCTGAGTGGAATTTTTTATAGCACTTTTAAATTGTGATACATGGTGGCAGCTTCAACATAATATCTTGGGCTCTCTCACAAGGTCGCAGGTAGGAAGAAGACGTCCATGCTTTCCTCACTTGCTCCTTTTCAGGGGCAGCTGGGTTAGTCTAGACAGAAAGAGGAAGGCATTTAGGTGTTTTCCATACCCTCTTCAGTCCTTTCCAGGAAACTGAAAGTGACTTCAGCTCTCTACGAAGCTGGAAACCTTTTTAATTTCTGGAATGAATTTCCAGTTCAGTGGCCCGCATCTGACTGCTTGGCCTGCCAACTCCCTGGCTCTCTTGTATTATCTTTTCTCTCCTCAGATTCTTCTTCAGCCCTCAGGCCTGTCTTCCTCCATATCCTTCTCTTGTCCCACAAACAGGGCCTGTGGGGCCAGGCTTCTGCTTGTGCCTTTATCTTAACACTCACCCACAGGAACTCAGAAGAAATGAGAAGTATCAGTCAATCTTTAGAGGTGCCCTCTGCTGGTTGTTGGCAATGCAACATCAAAATTAACGTCTGGAAATAGAGTTTCTTCGTTTAATAAAAATTTGAGTTGAAGACACTGGTAGATAGGATAAAACACGGAGGAGAATGTTGCTATGAATTATAAAAGCTTTTAAATGCTACTGAATTGTGTTTGATTTACTGGGGCGTGCAGTAGAGCAGTGGTTAACTGTGGGTGATTTTGCCCCCAGGGAACATTTTGCAGTGCCTAGAAACATTTTTGGTTGTCACAGCATAAGGTGAGAGTGTGCTACTTGCATGGGGTGGGTAGAAACAAGGGTTGCATAACAGCCCTCACCCACCCACCCCAACAGAGAATTATCTGATTCCAGTAGAGGGGGCCAAATTCAGATATGCCTGAGAATGCTCAAATCAGACTATTAGCATTCGGGGGTTTGAAAAAATTTAAAGATTACTTGAGCAGTTCCCAACCTTGGTTGCCCATAGGATCACTTAAGAAGCTTTAAAATACTGACATTTGGGTCCCATCCTTGGAGATTCTGATACAGTTTAATTTCTGGTTTGGGTGTGGTTTGGGCATCAGGATTTTTTAATCTTTCCAGGTGGTTTTAATATTCAGGCAAAGTTGAGAACTGTTGATGTCATCCAAACCCCCATTGTTTTGGATAAAGCATCAAATCTTGGGAGATCAGATTTCAGTGTAACAAAGTGGCAGAACTGGAACAATATCTTGAGGAAAAGATAATATGGCACTAGGGCTTCCCTGGTAGGCTCAGATGGTAAGGAGTCCATCTGCAATGCAGGAGACCTGGGTTTGATCCTTAGGTCCGGAAGATCCCTTGGAGAGGGAAATGGCAACCCACTCCAGTATTCTTGCCTGGAGAATCGCCATGGACAGAGGGGCTTGGCAGGCTACAGTCTGTAGTGTTGCAAAGAGTTGGACACGACTGAGCTACTAAGCACGGCTTGACTACACCACACAGCAAAGCAAACACTGTGATAATATCTTATCACTTTTTGGGGGGAAAATTCTGAATCTTTTTTTATGATCTATTCGTTTTTTAATACTATCAATAATTTTTTCTAAAATGATACTTTAAAAAAAATTCAGGCTCAACAAAATGCAAATTGAAATCACGAGATGCCACTGTGCACTTATTTTATAGTATAGCTAAAAATTAAACACATACACACAACTAACAGTACTAAATGGTGATGAGAACACAGAACAAACAGAACTCTCATATGTTGCTAATGGGAATAAAAATGGTACAGCCACTTTGGAAAGAGTTGCAGAGAGTTGGAAACAACTGAGGGACTTAACACCACCACCACTTTGGAAAACAGTTTGTCAATTCCTTATAAGATGAAACATTTTTACCATGTGAACTAGCGTTCTCACTCTTAGGTATTTATTCAAGAGAAAAGAAAACTTACATTCACACAATAACCTGTACATTAATGTTTACAGCGTTTTAATTCCTGATCACAGAAATAGGAGCAACCCAAATGTTCTTGAACTGGTAAATGAATTAACAAACTGTGGAATGTCCATACAATGAAAATCAGCACTAAAAGTGAACAAACTACTAATACAACAGTGTGCTTGAATCTCAAATAGATTATGGTAAGTGAAAGAAGTCAGACTCAAAAGACACATTCTGAATTACATCTATTTCTGCTTTATTGACTATGCCAAAGCCTTTGACTGTGTAGATCACAATAGACTGTGGAAAATTCTGAAAGAGATGGGAATACCAGACCACCTCACCTGCCTCTTGAGAAACCTATATGCAGGTCAGGAAGCAACAGTTAGAACTGGACATGGAACAACAGACTGGTTCCAAATAGGAAAAGGAGTACATCAAGGCTATATATCGTCACCCTGCTTATTTAACTTATATGCAGAGTACATTATGAGAAACTCTGGGCTGGAAGAAGCACAAGCTGGAATCAAGATTACCGGGAGAAATATTAAAAACCTCAGATGTACAGATGACACCACCCTTATGGCAGAAAGTGAAGAAGAACTAAAAAGCCTCTTGATGAAAGTGAAAGAGGAGAGTGAAAACGTTGGCTTAAAGTTCAACATTCAG
>NW_011495030.1:8464161-8474063 GCF_000754665.1 Bison bison bison
ATGACCAACCTAGATAGCATATTCAAGAGCAGAGACATTACTTTGCCAACAAATGTCCATCTAGTCAAGGCTATGGTTTTCCCAGTGGTCATGTATGGATGTGAGAGTTGGACTGTGAAGAAAGCTGAGCGTGGAAGAATTGATGCTTTTGAACTGTGGTGTTGGAGAAGACTCTTGAGAGTCCCTTGGACTGCAAGGAGATCCAACCAGTCCATTCTGAAGGAGATCAGCCCTGAGATTTCTTTGGAAGGAATGATGCTAAAGCTGAAACTCCAGTACTTTGGCCACCTCATGCGAAGAGTTGACTCATTGGAAAAGACTCTGATGCTGGGAGGGATTAGGGGCAGGAGGAGATGGGGATGGCAGAGGATGAGATGGCTGGATGGCATTACTGACTGGATGGACGTGAGTCTGAGTGAACTCCTGGAGTTGGTGATGGACAGGGAGGCCTGGTGTGCTGCGATTCATGGGGTCGCAAAGAGTCGGACATGACTGAGCGACTGAACTGAACTGAAGAAATTATGAAAAAGCCAAAATTATAGGAAGAGAAAATGGGTTAGTGGTTTGAGGGCCAGAGAGTAGGAAGAGGGGTTGAATGCAGGGGAGCCTCAAGAGGGAAGTTTGTGGGATGATGAAACTCTTCCATGTCTTGATTTTGATGGCAGTTACATGACTGTGCATTTTTCTGAACTCAAAGAATGGTATAACAGAAAGGGTCAATTTTACTGTATGTAAATTTTAAAAGTGACTAAAACAATGCATAAAAGGTGAGAAACATAGAAATATAAGAAGAAACAAAAACAATAATTTACTCTTATCCCCATATGGGGTGGCATTTGGTTAACTTATTTTCAAATCTCTCTCTCTGCATGTGGGTGAGAAACAGAAACAGACAGACAGAAGTAAATACATGTTATTCTGTGGAGTTTAACTATGCATATATTTGTGTTATAAATAGTATTACTGTTTAATTTTACTTGAATGATGCATAAAATCACACTATAAATTATGCTTTAGTTTTAAAAAAATAACAAAAGCAATAGAAACGAAAGCAGAAGTCACTCAGTCGTGTCTGACTCTTTGTGACCCCATGGACTGTAGCCCACCGGGCTCCTCTGTCCTTGGAATTCTCCAGGCAAGAATGCTGGAGTGGGTAGCTGTTCCCTTCTCCAGGGGATCTTACCAAGCCAGGGATCAAACCCACATCTCCCACATTGCTGGAGGATTCTTTACCATCTGAGCCACCAGGGAAGTCCAACAGAAACTAAGGAGTTGGTAAACTTTAGATAATGATTTTTTTCACTACAAGGAATATTTTCTAGAATCCCTCTAGGGTTAAGAAAAGAAATTATGAAGAAATTACTGAATTGATAACTTGTAAAATAAAACATGCCTAAGTTTAGACAGTACAGATGTATTCTTTGTTAGGGGAAGGAGGTAATATGAATGCTTACATTTGCTCCCACCTCCCTTTGCATTTACCTTCTGATTTTTGCTGCTCATGTGTTTAAAAAATGTACTTATTTTTAATTGACGGATGATTGCTTTACGGTATTGTGTCGGCTTCTGCCACACATCAACATGAGTCAGCCACAGGTATACACATGTCCCCTTCCTCTTGAACTTCCCTCCGCATCCCACCCTATCCCACCCCTCTAGGTTGTCACAGTTGCTCCTGTATTTTAACTTTGTTAAGAATTATAACATTTGCATTCTGGCTTACAATTATAATTCCCCCAGTTTAGTCTTCTCTGTTTGTTTTTTGTTTTCCTAGGAATTTAAAAAGTTAATTTAAAAATTCTGTTGAAGCATCATTAACTTACGATATTGGTTTCAGGTGTACGATTTCAGTTCAGGTGTACAGTGACTTGATTTTTTTATATGTTACAACATGATCACCACTGTTCAGTCTTTACTATAAAAGACTTCTATGATTGCCATTTACCCTTTTACTATGACTTTTAAAAATTTAATTAATTTATTTATTTGGCTGCGTTGAGTGGGTCTTATTACGGCACGTGGGATACTCATTGCATCATGTGTGATCTTCCATTGCAACGCACAGGCTCTCTAGTCACCCTGTGGCACGTGGTATCTTAGTTCCCCCACCAGGGATTGAACCCATGTCCCCTGCATTGGCAGGCAAGTTCTTAACCACTGGACCACCAGGGTAGTCCCTAGCATAACTTTTCCATTCCTAAATTTAGTTTGATTCAACTTTTGTTTGCTGGACTACATAGTTAAGTAGTTTTTTCAAGAAGAGTTTTATGGATTTGATGTGATCTGAGTTCTCTAAAATTTTGAGAAATAATATCTGCCTGTTTAAACAACACCTTTGCAGCCTGTAATATTTCTGGGTTATCCTGTCCTTAGATTTTATCAGTTTTGTTCTCTTTATATTGCTGAAGAGTTTTTTGAGACTAACTCAATTGTGTTCCCTAAAGTTGACAGTCATTTTTATCTTGATCTATCATCTTTAGTCTTAATTTTCTTAATTTCTTTGTATTTTTCTTTGGCATTAACTCAGATGATCTTTTCCTTCATGTCATCAATTCAAATTGTCCGTGTTTCCACCTTCACTAGGAATAGATTATCTTTCTCATTTTACCCCTTTTAGGAGCAACATGTTGCTGTCTATTCACTTCTCTGAAAACTAGGAGTGTGGATATGGGTATGAGGAAGACATGAGCTAGTCTGGACTGAGTACTGTTTTTATTTGGGTTCTTATATGTCCTCTGAGATTTTGTAGAACCTCAGAAGAGTAAGACCAAAAAGCTCACTTCACTTGGCCTGTGGTATATCCTACTTCCAAGGGCTCTTACTCATTCCTCTGACTCAGCACAGCACCCTGGAAAATGGGAAGGCCCAACAAGACCTTCCTGTCCTTGCAGACTGTGACTTTGACTTTTCCTAGGACTGTTTATTCATTGCTCACTTTATTTACAAATTGAGGATGATTAATGAGTTCTTATGATGCTGTTGACTTACTTTTCCTCAGCGCTATGCTTCTGTTTTTTCCTTGGTTACCAACCAAGGTTTGAAGTCTATGTCATAAGATCAATCTCCCATAAGACTGGAAGTATCCGCAGTGCTGTCTTATATTTGGTTACATGTTTGGTAAATTTATGGGTTTTCCTTTATTTTTATTGATTTCAAAAATGTTGCCAGTGAAGAGTCTACAGTCCTCCTTTGTTGTGCCATCTTTTCTGGAAATCTGTTTGTTCCACCACTTAATATCTGAGATTCGTTTTCTCATCTATACACATAGGAGGAAAGCCACCATTAAATGGTAAAAGATTAAATGAAACTTAAGAAAATTCTAGTTCTGTCTAAATTGTTTTGGGCCTGTCATCCAACAATGGCTCCCACTAGCAAATCCTATCATTTATTTGTCTGATCTCAAGAACTTAGAGGTTTGTCATCAATCAGAAGTATATCCCAGATGTTGGCAAAATTTTTCTGTGAAGGGCCATGTAGTAAATATTTTAAAATTTGCAGGCCACATAGTCTCTGTAGCAACCACTTCATGTTGCAGTATGAAGCAAGTTGTTTGTTGTTCAGCTGCTAAGTTGTGTCCAACTCTTTGTGATGCCATGGACTGCAGCACACCAGGCTCCTTTTTCATTCACTATCTCCCAGAGTTTGCTCAAATTTGTGTCCATTGAGTCAGTGATGCTATCTAACCATCTCATCCTCTGCTGCCCCCTTTCCTTTTGCCTTCAGTCTTTCCCAGCATCAGGGTCTTTTTCAATGAGTTAACTCTTTGTATAAGGTGATCAAAGAATTGGACCTTCAGTATCAGTCCTTCCAATGAATATTCAGGATTGATTTCCTTTAGGATTGACTGGTTTGATCTCCTTGCAATCCGTGAAGCTCTCAAAAGTCTTCGCCAGCACCACAATTCAAAAGCATCAATTCTTCAGGGCTCTGCCTTCTTTACAGTCCAACTCTCACAACTGTACATGACCACTGGAAAAACCACAGCTTTGACTATATGGCAAAGAGATGTTGGCAAAGAGATGTCTCTGCTTTTTAATATACTGTCTTGGTTTGTCATAGCACTCCTTCTAAGACAAGATGTAAATGTATCAGTGGCTGTGTTTCAATAAAACTTTACTTATAGAAACTGAAATTTGAATTTCATATTTTTCTCACATGTCACAAAATATTTTCCTTTTGATTTTTTTCCCAGCTATTAAAAATGTGGAAAAAATTTATTTCCTCATGGGCCATACAAAAATGGTTAGTGGGCTATATTAAGGTCATATAAGCTCATAGGATATAATTTTCTGATCCTGGTATACCTTTAGCACTCCAGGATTTTGCTAGAGAGAATAATCTGGGTCTTCACAGCTTTTATCAAAACCCCCTTTGAGAGAAATGGATTTAGGAAATAGAACTCAAAGGACATACTGTCTATCCATTTTTCTACATTAACTTTAAATTCTGTCTTTGAGGCAAGTCCAACTCCTGAAAGGCTATTAACTTGGTCCAACTCAGCTCAACTCCAAAGAGAATCTCTTTCACTGAACTAAATTTGAATATTATGCTTTCTACTTTAATCAGTGGTTACTACAAGATAAAACAGCTTTATTTCAGCTTTTGCACTTGCAAAACAACTCCAGTAAATCACTCAGCGTCCCTGTGTAGGGTATCCTGCAAAGAATTTGTCTCAGAATTCAGTACTAGGAAAAACTCTTTCCTTTCAGACATTTCCCAGTTCTTTCTCTCAGCTAACTACATACAATTCTTACCAAGCTTTCCTCTTTACACTGGCTTCTGGGAAGCTTAAAGTCAGCTTTTATTCTCAGTCATAGCAACAGCATCATTCCAAGGCCCCTGTATAGTACCACTCCCGGGACCCTAAATTAGTAGTCTAGTACAGACATTTAGGTGAGAAAACTGATAACTGGAAAAGTGACGGCCTTCTTTCTGAATCTGAGTCTGGACCTACTTTGAAGGCCGTCCTACATCTACCCCTTCTCCAGTTGTCTTTTCTGGTTCCCTGAAATAGATTAATATGTTCTCTTAGAAAAAGTTGGCAAAGGATAGGTTCTTAGAGGAAAATGGCAAAGGTCTTTCTAGAAGCTCATCTTGAAAGGATTCACTTTCTGTGTTGGGTTAATTGCACAGAGAAGTGTTAGGAAAAAAAAAAAAAAAAACTTGAGGAAGGAACACTGGTCCGAACCTGGCAGGCCATTACTCTACTTTCCCTGTGTCAAACCTAACACAGAGAGCACCTGTTATTTGCTCTAGACTCTGAGAAGCCATAGATCATACAGTTCTTTACTAGCCCATGGACCCATGACTAAGCCTGTTCAAGGTCTGGTAGTTTACAGAGAGGCACTCTATAAATTACAGGAAATAGCACTCATTGACTCATCAAGCATTTCAATAATCTGAATCTTTTAGTGATTAAGGAATAATTTTCAGTGATGTTTGGACTAATTTGGACTAATGTCTCCAGAGTTCAGAAGGTAGTAGGATTAAAAAACAACAACAACAACAACCATACTTCTCTATCCACATCTACTTTCAATAAACACTGTCTCCACGTCTGGGTGCAAGGCTACCTTTTTTTTTTTCCTTCCCCTCAGAAACACCCTACTGTCTGTCCTGAGCCCTTTCCCAGTGGGACTCTGATTGGGTGCTCTGAATTAGAGACCAGGCCTTCTTTACTTCCAGCTACCTAGGTCTGCTGTCAGGAGGTCAAAAGTAGAAATGTGATTGGTTTTTCCACTTCTGGGACTTGTCAAATGCCTCTAGGAACTGAACATTTTTACTTATACTCCAGCTAGTTTTACTGCACAAATCAAATGGATTGGGACAGTTTAAATTGAGAGTTATAAAGGCCTTTCCCTATATGGGAGTTAGGATCATGTTCATTCTCTCTATACTATTTCCATTCCTTTGAGTCCAACAGTTTTTCTTGAACTGTTGGCATTAGTTTGCTTCATCCAGCCTATTTGTGGCACACTAATCTACCTCTTGGTCATCTAGTTCCCTACATGCTGCTGCACTGAGAGGGGCCCAAAGCCTCTATTTGAGGAAGAAATGTATCCTATAGCGACCCTTAGACAACCAAGTAAGAACTAAAGAAATGAAGGTCTATGGGCTGTAACTCCAAGGTGGCCAGAGAATCCCTATTTTTATATTTTCCTTTTTGGGTTATCATACCTCCTTTCCATGAGTGGTGGGTCCAGGAGAACTGGGCCAAGAAGATGATTTTACCAAAATTTTCTCCAGGCCACTTAACTTGCTTCCAACCTAGGCAAATGGAATCATTTAGGTCTTCAGGTATAAAGGTGTACAGTCAGTAACCAGCTGACTCTAATAAGAATAGGCAGGTGTATGTGTGGAGCCATCTTCGTTTTTCCCTCTAGCTTCTGTGGTCAGTAGTGATGTCACTAACCTGGGGTCATCAGTCTTCAGTTTTTCTACCTTCCCCCTTTTCCTTACCCCTTCTTCTCCCTCCCTCTTCTCCCTCCTCTACCATGTAGAAACATAGCTCTCTCAATGTTTCATAATCCCTCCTAGCTGTGCTCCTCGTATATTGCCTGTCACAGTGAATGGCACCCACCTCTGTCAGAACCAAACCCCGCCTCCTCCCTGCCCACACCTTACTGTGTAGTCATCAAATCTCATCAGTTTTACCTCATCTTTAACTCTCACATCTGTCTTCTTCTTTCCATCTCTGTTGCTGTTGTTACTCTTTAGTTGGTAAGTTATGTCTGACTCTTTTGAGACCCCGTGTATTATAGCCTGCCAGGTTCCTCTGTCCATGGGATTTCCCAGGCAAGAATACTGGAGAGGGCTGCCATTTCCTTCTCCAGGGGATCTTCCTGACCCAGGGACAGAACCTGGATCTCCTGCATTGGATTCTTTACCACTGAGCCACTTAGGAAACCCCTCTCTCATCTCTATCAGCTCCCACTTCTAGTTCATTACCTCTCTTGCCCACAACAGCTTCTGTCATGCCCTTAATCATTGACTTCAGGTCTCCTTACTCAGGAAATTCATCCCATTCCTGTAAGACAGGGTATTCTTGTCTGTACTTCTACAACATCCTCTATTTATTAATTTTATAAGTAGAATTGCCTCCTCCACTGAACAGTAAGCTCTTTTTTTCTCCTTCACCCTTGTATCTCCAGGCCCAGACCAGATCTGACACATAACAAATGCTCAATAACTCTTTGATAAGTGAATTAATGAGATATACAAAAGAAATTTGGAAAGTTATGCTTTTAACTGGAGATAGATATTGAGGCTAAGATAGTTTGTAATTTTTTTTTATTTGCACAGATTTTTGAGACATTAGTAGCATTTCTACCTGTCTTTTTTTTTTTTTTTTTTAGTTATATACCACTTCAGAGAACTATTACATTTTTATAATTATGAAGTGCTTTTTTATAATCCACATTGTATTGAAAGAGACACGGGAAGAAAGCTTGCATTTTGAATTTCCTTTATTCCCCTGTGACTTTAAATCTGACCCCTGAGGTACCAGGACCCAGACTGGCTTGATCAGATCTTGGCAGTGAAGGAGAATAGGCCCTTAGAGGAATTATCCAGCTTGCTGGATTTGCTAGGTGAGAATGGTTCTTAATAAGGATTCTAGTAAATGTTGGAAAAAGATCGGTGCTGTATAGTCAAAGTACAGATAGTAAGCCAGGAACGGGGAGGAAGATGGACCACTGCATGCACACAAGGCCTGTCAGAGATTTGGATTCAAACCAGAGCAGAAGGGATTATATGACAAGGTTAGTGAAGGGATCTCACATCTGACCCAGGACTGTGCTGTCTCTTTGATACTGGTTTATGCAGATGATGAGGAGTCTTTTAAGAGCATCAGCCCCAGGGATGCCTTTCTGGTTCTGCTGCTGCTAACTCGCTTCAGTTGTGTCCAACTCTGTGCGACCCCATAGACGGCAGCCCACCAGGCTTCCCCATCCCTGGGATTCCCCAGGCAAGAACACTGGAGTGGGTTGCCATTTCCTCCTCCAATGCATGAAAGTGAAAAGTGAAAGTGAAGTCGCTCAGTCGTGTCCGACTCTATCAACCCCATGGACTGCAGCCCACCAGGCTCCTCCGTCCATGGGATTTTCCAGGCAAAAGTACTGGAGTGGGGTTTCTGGTTCTGCCCAGTCTTAAAAGAGCCCATTCTGAGGATGGCCAGGGTTTTAAAACAGGTCTGTACAATTTGTTCTATTTTATTAGATACTGTGTTCAGATCTGCATTTATACTAATTTATTTCATATAATATACTTTCAAAAAGGTGGCACAGTGGTAAAGAATCTGCTTGCCAATGCAGGAGGTACAGAGAAGCAGATTTGGTCCCTAAGTTGGAAAAATCCCCTGGAGTAGGAAATGGCTACTCCAGTATATACAACCTGCTCCAGTATTCTTGCCTGGAAAATTCCATGGACAGAGAAGCCTGGCAGACTACAGTCCCAGGGTATCGCAAAGAGTGGGATACAACTGAGCAACAGAGCACACATACGCTTTCAAAAAAGAGTATGAGGTGGCCTAAGATAAAAGGACAGATGCACTGTTACTAACAAACAGTAATACGGGTTAAAAGGCAGAAATTCAAGTGAGAAGGAGAAAATTAATATTATACTAAAAAGTTGTAGCTGAAGAGAATGACACTATCAAGATCAAAGTCTGGCCCTGAGCTTTCTAGTGGCCTCAACAAAACAGGAACTACATGGATTTTGTATTTTAAAATCTTTCTGAAATAGTTATAAATTTTGGTATAGATGACAAAGAGTATCTGTTTATCAGGAGAAGAAATTTTGTGTTGGGTGTGAACTCTGAGAGGAATTTGCCATGCTGCTGCTGCTGCTGCTAAGTCACTTCAGTCATGTCCGACTCTGTGGGACCCCATAGACGGCAACCCACCAGGCTCCTCCGTCCCTGGGATTCTCCAGGCAAGAACACTGGAGTGGGTTGCCATTTCCTTCACCAATGCATGAAAGTGAAAAGTGAAAGTGAAGTTGCTCAGTCGTGTCCGACTCTTAGCGACCCCATGGATTGCAGCCTAACAGGCTCCTCCGTCCATGGGATTTTCCAGGCAAGAGTACTAGAGTGGGGTGCTATTGCCTTCTCTGGGAATTTGCCATAAAAACCTTTATTTAAGAGGCACTGAGCAATATAATAAAGTATTCATATGTAGTATCCTTATTAATGCTCTATCTTTTTTGTAATGTTTGAAAACAGATGATTAAAATCTTGGTTGAATCTTGATTATGGTTACATTTCTACGTTTCTTCTTCAGGTATTTATCACTATATTGGAACATGAATTCAGAATTTTTGCATAATTTTTTATGGCTTCTATTAATATTATATCCTTATTTTATTGCTCTAAATGCTGTCTCTCAATGCTTTTTGCTATAAAATTGACATCATATACAATAATTAAACCCTTAAATTGTCATCATGAGTTTTGCTTAAGTTAGCCATATTTTGAGTATGAGGAAGAAATGGACAAATTCTTAGAAAAATACAACTTTCCAAAACTCGACCAGGAAGAAATAGAAAACCTTAACAGACCCATCACAAGCACGGAAATTGAAACTGTAATCAAAAATCTTCCAGCAAACAAAAGCCCAGGTCCAGACGGCTTCACAGCTGAATTCTACCAAAAATTTAGAGAAGAGCTAACACCTATCCTGCTCAAAGTCTTCCAGAAAATTGCAGAGGAAGGTAAACTTCCAAACTCATTCTATGAGGCCACCATCACGCTAATACCAAAACCTGACAAAGATCCCACAAAAAAAAGAAAACTACAGGCCAATATCACTGATGAACATAGATGCAAAAATCCTAAACAAAATTCTAGCAATCAGAATCCAACAACACATTAAAAAGATCATACATCATGACCAAGTGGGCTTTAT
>NW_011495030.1:8474163-8474539 GCF_000754665.1 Bison bison bison
TCTTCCAGCAAACAAAAGCCCAGGTCCAGACGGCTTCACAGCTGAATTCTACCAAAAATTTAGAGAAGAGCTAACACCTATCCTGCTCAAAGTCTTCCAGAAAATTGCAGAGGAAGGTAAACTTCCAAACTCATTCTATGAGGCCACCATCACGCTAATACCAAAACCTGACAAAGATCCCACAAAAAAAAGAAAACTACAGGCCAATATCACTGATGAACATAGATGCAAAAATCCTAAACAAAATTCTAGCAATCAGAATCCAACAACACATTAAAAAGATCATACATCATGACCAAGTGGGCTTTATCCCAGGGATGCAAGGATTCTTCAATATCCACAAATCAATCAATGTAATACACCACATTAACAAATT
>NW_011495030.1:8474972-8481190 GCF_000754665.1 Bison bison bison
AACATACCTCAACATAATAAAAGCTATATATGACAAACCAACAGCAAACATTATCCTCAATGGTGAAAAATTGAAAGCATTTCCTCTAAAGTCAGGAACAAGACAAGGGTGCCCACTTTCACCATTACTATTCAACATAGTTTTGGAAGTTTTGGCCACAGCAATCAGAGCAGAAAAAGAAATAAAAGGAATCCAAATTGGAAAAGAAGAAGTAAAACTCTCACTATTTGCAGATGACATGATCCTCTACATAGAAAACCCTAAAGACTCCACCAGAAAATTACTAGAACTAATCAATGATTATAGTAAAGTTGCAGGATATAAAATCAACACACAGAAATCCCTTGCATTCCTATACACTAATAATGAGAAAATAGAGAAATTAAGGAAACAATTCCATTCACCATTGCAACGAAAAGAATAAAATACTTAGGAATATATCTACCTAAAGAAACTAAAGACCTATATATAGAAAACTATAAAACACTGGTGAAAGAAATCAAAGAGGACACTAATAGATGGAGAAATATACCATGTTCATGGATTGGAAGAATGAATATAGTGAAAATGAGTATACTACCCAAAGCAATTTATAGATTCAATGCAATCCCTATCAAGCTACCAACAGTATTCTTCACAGAGCTAGAACAAATAATTTCACAATTTGTATGGAAATACAAAAAACCACAAATAGCCAAAGCGATCTTGAGAAAGAAAAATGGAACTGGAGGAATCAACCTACCTGACTTCAGGCTCTACTACAAAGCCACGGTTATCAAGACAGTATGGTACTGGCACAAAGACAGAAATATAGATCAATGGAACAAAATAGAAAGCCCAGAGATAAATCCACGCACATATGGACACCTTATCTTTGACAAAGGGGGCAGGAATATACAATGGATTAAAGACAATCTCTTTAACAAGTGGTGCTGGGAAATCTGGTCAACCACTTGTAAAAGAATGAAACTAGAACACTTTCTAACACCATATACAAAAATAAACTCAAAATGGATTAAAGATCTCAACGTAAGACCAGAAACTATAAAACTCCTAGAGGAGAACATAGGCAAAACACTCTCTGACATACATCACAGCAGGATCCTCTATGACCCACCTCCCAGAATATTGGAAATAAAAGCAAAAATAAACAAATGGGACCTAATTAAACTTAAAAGCTTCTGCACATCAAAGGAAACTAGGTGAAAAGGCAGCCTTCAGAATGGGAGAAAATAATAGCAAATGAAGCAACTGACAAACAACTAATCTCAAAAATATACAAGCAACTCCTACAGCTCAACTCCAGAAAAATAAATGACCCAATCAAAAAATGGGCCAAATATCTAAATAGACATTTCTCCAAAGAAGACATACAGATGGCTAACAAACACATGAAAAGATGCTCAACATCACTCATTATCAGAGAAATGCAAATCAAAACCACTATGAGGTACCATTTCACACCAGTCAGAATGGCTGCGATCCAAAAATCTACAAATAATAAATGCTGGAGAGGGTGTGGAGAAAAGGGAATCCTCTTACACTGTTGGTGGGAATGCAAACTAGTATAGCCACTATGGAGAACAGTGTGGAGATTCCTTAAAAAACTGGAAATAGAACTGCCTTATGATCCAGCAATCGCACTGCTGGGCATACACACTGAGGAAACCAGAAGGGAAAGAGACACGTGTACCCCAATGTTCATCGCAGCACTGTTTATAATAGCCAGGACATGGAAGCAACCTAGATGTCCATCAGCAGATGAATGGATAAGAAAGCTGTGGTACATATACACAATGGAGTATTACTCAGCCATTAAAAAGAATACATTTGAATCAGTTCTAATGAGGTGGATGAAACTGGAGCCTATTATACAGAGTGAAGTAAGCCGGAAGGAAAAACACCAATACGGTATACTAACGCATATATATGGAATTTAGAAAAATGGTAACGATAACCCTGTATACGAGACAGCAAAAGAGACACTGATGTATAGAACAGTCTTATGGACTCTGTGGGAGAGGGAGAGGGTGGGAAGATTTGGGAGAATGGCATTGAAACATGTAAAATATCATGTATGAAACGAGATGCCAGTCCAGGTTCAATGCACGATACTGGATGCTTGGGGCTAGTGCACTGGGACGACCCAGAGGGATGGTATGGGGAGGGAGGAGGGAGGAAGGTTCAGGATGGGGAACACATGTATACCTGTGGTGGATTCATTTTGATATTTGGCAAAACTAATACAATTATGTAAAGTTTAAAAATAAAATAAAATTAATTAAAAAAAATAAAATAAATAAATAAAACTCAACATTCAAAAAACAATGAAAAAAAAAAAACCCTTAAATTGTCATCATGAGTTTTGCTTAAGTTAGCCATATTTTGAGTAAATCTTATCACAAATCTTTGCTCAATTGGTTTGATTCTCTTCTGTTCCTCCCATCAGTGTTTTTAGATGTTTATACCATCTTTACAAGTACATTGCTATCATTCATTCCTGCTGCACATTGCAGGTTTATGAACTTTTTGTGACTCTCAAATTGTGTATTTTCTAGATGAACTCTGCCAGTTAAACTGGGAATGTATGTACCGGTTTCAGGCAAAAGTTAATTTACAGTGAAACTCTGAAATTCCTCTTCTGTTTTCCTTGGTTTATATATATTCTGACCAGGCGACACTAACAGTGAACTGTGTTTCATAATCACACCCATTTGCCACCTCTTTTACAAATGCTTCATCACCAAGTTTTTCAAACCTCTGGCTGCTAATATTTAAATTCCTAATTGTAATCATTACAATTAGGAGACCTCATTTATTTTATTTAAAACCCCTTGGAAACTGAGGTCTCTGAATCTTCTCTGTCAACAAAATTGTGTAATGAAATCATTTTATTTATAGATAGTTGATATCATTTTAAAATTCATTTCCTTGCAAATCTTAAATATACTTTTTCAACTTTATTACTGCTTGATTTTGGGAAAGGGAACAGTTGTGACATCAGTAGCAAAGCTGTCAAAATCTTATATAATTTATTCTTGAATTATTAGGCACAAGTCTTACTGAAGTGTTGTATATATTTTATATTCTGCAACCAAAATATGGAATTAACATTAGCTCATTAATGGATATTTCTGGATCCATACTCAGATCCACAGGAACATGAGAACTCAGACAAAAGTGGAAGTAATAATAAGAAATATTCAATAGGTCAAAGTAGCTGATGATAACATCAGGCCCTTTGGAGGAAGGCCATGGAGATGTTTAATTAGGCTGAAGAAATATGGGTAATGAAAATGTGATTGGATATAAAGACCTTCCTAATAATGAAGGCTGTTAAGTAATAGAATCACTAATATTCTTTGTTGAAAGGATAGATACATAACTGGCTGGGATGAGTTAAGACTCCTTAAGGGGTGTTGCTACTCAAAGTGTGGTCCACAGACCAGCAACAATAGTGATACCTGTGGGCTTGTTAGAACTGTAGGCTCCACCACAAATCTCCTCAGAATCTGCATTTTAACAAGATATCCAGATTAAGATGCACATTAACATTTTGAGAAGCAGATTGCCTTACAGCACTCTTCTAAAACTTGGGTGAATATAGGAATCAACTGGGGAATTTTTTAAAATGCCAACCTCAGAGACTTTGATTGAATAGGTCTGAGATGTGGTCCTGAGAGTGGGAACTTATCCCCAGATAATTTTAATGTGCAGCAGTTTCCACTGCCTTAGAACTGTTTTGGTAGTCTATGGAAATCCACTGAAGTCCTGGACTCAGACATCCTGATTGTTTTCTTAATTGTGGTTAAAAAATACATAACACAAAGTTTACCATTTTAAATATTTTCTGTAAAATTCGTAGTAGGAAGTCAAGAGATACCTGGAGTAATAGGCAAGTTTGGCCATGGAGTGCAAAATTAAGCAGGGCAAAGGCTAAGAGACTTTGCCAAGAGAATGCACTGGTCATAGCAAACACCCTCTTCCAACAACACGAGAAAACTCTATACATGGACATCACCAGATGGTCAATACCAAAATCAGATTGATTATATTCTTTGCAGCCGAAGCTCTATACAGGCAGCAAAAACAAAACCGGGAGCTGACTGTGGCTCAGATCATGAACTCCCTATTGCAAAATTTAGACTTAAATTGAAGAACGTAGGGGAAAGCACTAACCCATTCAGGTATGACCAAAATTAACTTCCTTACGATTATACAGTGCAAGTGACAAATAGATTCAAGGGATTAGATCTGATAGAGTGCCTAAAGAACTACGGACAGAGGTTCGTGACATTGTATAGGAGGCAGGGATCAAGACCATCCCCAAGAAAAAAAAAATGCAAAAAAGGCAAAATGGTTGTCTGAGGAGGTCTTACAGATAGCTGAAAAAAGAAGAGAAGCAAAAGGCAAAGGAGAAAAAGAAAGATGTACCCATTTGAATGCAGAGTTCCGAAGAACAGCAAAGAGAGATAAGAAAGCCTTCCTCAGTGATCAGTGCAAAGAAATAGAGGAAAGCAATAGAATGGGAAAGACTGAGACTTCAAGAAAATTAGAGATGCCAAGAGAATATTTCATGCAAAGATGGGCTCAATAAAGGACAGAAATGGTATGGACCTAACAGAAGCAGAAGATATTAAGAAGAAGTGGCAAGAATACACAGAAGATCTATACAAAAAAGATCTTTATGACCCAGATAACCATGATAGTGTGATCACTCACCTAGAGCCAGACATCCTAGATTGCGAAGTCAAGTGGGCCTTATGAAACATCGCTACAAACAAAGCTAGTGGAGGTGATGGAATTCCAGTTGAGGTATTTCAACTGGAAGTGCTGCACTCAGTATGCCAGCAAATTTGGAAAACTCAGCAGTGGCCACAGGACTGGAAAAGGTCAGTGCTCATTCCAATCCCAAAGAATGGCAATGCCAAAGAATGTTCAAACTATCGCATAATTGCACTCATCTCACACGCCAGCAAAATAATGCTCAAAATTCTCCAAGCCAGGCTTCAACATGAACCATGAACTTCCAGACGTTCAAGCTAGTTTAGAAAAGGCAAAGGAACCAGAGATCAAGTTGTCAACATCCATTAGATCATCCAAAAAGCAAGAGAGTTCCAGAAAAAACATCTACTTCTGCTTTATTGACTATGCCAAAGCCTCTGACTTGTGTGGTTCACAACAAACTGTGGAAAATTCTTCAAGAAATGGAAATACCATACCACCTTACCTGCCTCCTGAGAAATCTGGATGCAGGTCAAGAAACAATAGTTAGAACTGGACATGGAACAACAGACTGGTTCCAAGTTGGGAAAGGAGTGTGTCAAAACTGTATATTGTCACCCTGTTTATTTAACTTACATACAGAGTAATTCATATGAAATGCTGGGCTGGATGAAGCACAAGCCAGAATCAAGATTGCTGGGAGAAATATCAGTAACCTCAGATTTGCAGATGACACCACCCTTATGGCAGAAAACAAAGAAATTAAAGAGCCTCTTGATGAAAGTGAAAGAGGAGAGTGAAAAGCTGCCTTAAAACTCAACATTCAGAAAACTAAGATCATGGCATCTGGTCCCATCACTTCATGGCAAGTAGGTGGGGAAACAATATTTTTGGGGGCTCCAAAATCACTGCAGATGGTGACTGTATCCAAGAAATTAAAAGATGCATGCTCCTTGGAAGGAAAGCTATGACCAACCTAGACAGCATATTAAAAAGTGGAAATATTACTTTGCCAATAGTCCGTATAGTCAAAGCTATGGTATTTCCAGTAGTGATGTATGGATTGAGAGTTGAACCATAAAGAAAGCTGAGCACTGAAGAATTGATGCTTTTTAACTGTGGTGTTAGAGAAGACTCTTGAGAGTTCCTTGAATTGCAAGGAGATCATACCAGTCTGTCCTCTTTAGGGCTGAATATTCAGTCAATCCTGAATATTCATTGGAAGGACTGATGCTGAAGCTGAAACTGCAATCCTTTGGCCACCTGATGGGAAGAACTGACTCACTGGAAAAGACCTTGATTGTGGGAAAGATTGAAGGCAGGAGGAGAAGGGGATGACAGAGGATGAGATGCATGGATGGCATTAATGACTCGATGGACATGAGTATGAGCGAGCTCTGGGAGTTGGTGATGGACAGGAAAGCCTGGCATGCTGCAGCTCATGGGGTTGCAAACAGTTGGACGGGACTAAATGACTGAACTGAACTGAAGTA
>NW_011495030.1:8481290-8486424 GCF_000754665.1 Bison bison bison
ATCACCACTATCCATTTCCAGAAATTTTTAATCACCTCAAAGAGAAATTCTCTACCAATTCAGGAATTATTCCCCATTCTCACTAACCCTTATTAATCTTCTGTCTCTCTGTATTTATTATTCTGAAATATTTCACATCAGTGGAATCACACATTGTATGATCTTTTGTGTGTGACATTTCTCTTAGCATAGTGTTTTCAAAGTTGATCCATGATTTGGCATATATCGAATTTTATTCTTTTTTATGACTGCAGGCCACTCTCCCTTCTTCGTGATAGCAGGGCTGAACCTCCACAAGTTTGAGCTGCATGGGAATTTCTTCAGGGTTGGAGACTGCCTCACCTGGTTGGGGCCCAGTAGCTTGTGGTTCAGGTACAGGGTGACTGGGCTTTTGTTTGCAAGGAGATGCACCTGAATTTATCACAAGTAAGAAGGAGGGCATTTTAAGGATAGAAGAGAGGTTGCATCCTTCACCATTCAGGAGAAAACAGGACACCTGGAGCCTTGGGAAGATAAGAACCTTGGGTTAGTTCTGCGTCCCGTAAGGCTTTGGAGACCTCTCTCTTTAGTGAATGGAGCTTTCTTCTCACATTCCATCATCAGTGGATCTTAGCTACTTTTTATATGTCTGCTTCTTTCTGTTATGCACTTGTGTTCTTTCACTTTTTGATGACTTTATTTCCTCTGGGCTTCCCAAGTGGCTCAGTGGTAAAGAATCCACCTACCAATGCAGGGGGCACAAGAGATGCAGATTCTATCCCTGGGTCAGGAAGATCTCTAGAAGAGGAAACAGCAAACCACTCCAATATTCTTGCCAGGGTAATCCCATGGACAGAAGAGCTTGGTAGGCTATAGTCCATGGATTCACAAAGAGTTGGACATGACTGAGTACCTGAGCATGCATGCATATTTCCTCTACCCCAACTTCTGCTTCTTCCAGATTCATTTTGCATTAAGACTTAACAAGGCTTCTTTTAGCTCCTATGGCTGCCATTGCTAACTGCCTCATTTTCTCCAGCAAAATTCTCTAGAAATAACAAAAATTTAATTGGTCCAGTTCATCTTTCTATACCAGGTAATGTCCATCATTCTCAGGCAGTGATCCATCTCCTGGTCCAATTGGCTGTTGTTTTATAGTCTCCTTGGGTGGGGGTGGAGTGGGGTGCATAGGGCGTTGTTCTTGGGAGTTGCTGGAGGGAAAGGTAGGCACCATTGGTGTGTCTATAACAGCATGTGATTCAGAGTTCACTTCTCTCAACTTATCACTTGTGTACTCAGGTTGATAGTGAGCATATTTTTACATGGGAAAATACTGGTTAATCATGAAGCCTGACTTTCCCACCCAGTTGTAAAGGCAAATGTGTTCTTAAATACATATTTAAGAAGCAGTGAAAATAAAACACAGGGCACTTAAGTTTGAACTTCAGCTAAACAATGAATATATTTCCGATGAGCAACATCTGTGTTCGTGACATACAGTAAAAAGCTATTCTTTGTTTTTGTTGTTACTGTTTTCTAAATCAGGCAACCCTAGTGACAAGAGATTTTTCAAAGGGGAAGCTATTCCTTAGGTATGTTATAAAAAAAGCCTGAGAATTATGAAATGGTTTGTTTCTCAGATATTCCAGCTGCCTTCTTCAGGAGAGGGAATCTGTTTACATTGCTGCTGCTGCTGCTGCTAAATCGCTTCAGTCGTGTCCGACTCTGTGCGACCCCAAAGACGGCAGCCCACCAGGCTCCTCTGTCCCTGGGATTCTCCAGGCAAGAATACTGGAGTGGGTTACCATTTCCTCCTCCACTTCTTTTGCAGTGTCTGTAAAATGCACTTGGTTCTTTGCTTCATACTCAATCACAACTATGTCTGCTGCTGCTGGGGTTGCTACTGTGCTTCACTGGCTACTTTACCATGTGATGCACACCAGTTGAGCAGTGTAATGAGAGTTTAACAAAGGAACTATTGACAGTCCGGTGGAAAAAATGTAGGAAACCATGAGAGAGAAGGCAGTGATGCCAGGCAGGCAGGTAACCTCATCTAGGCCTGATGATTTTGTAGACAAGACCACTTCATAGGCTTTGTGGCCTCTTGTCAAGGGACCCCCGACCGCCCCATGGCAGCCCTGAAGGTAGGCAGCTGGAGAAATACACATTTTACCTTCACCCCCTTCCTTCCTTCCTCCCTCTGTTCTCCTGCCAGGGCTCTCAGGTGACCAAATCCAGGCAGAAAGCATACGGGCCAGCCTCTAGAGCACACGGAGGGTGAAGAGTAGCAGAGTGTACAAAAGGGCAAATAGAAGACTTAAGCTCAAATCCCTCCTCTGCACAGACTGTCTTAATCATTTTGTGTCGTCACCTCACTTGATCTCACAACAGTTTTATAGTGAAAGTACTCTTAATGCCCCCATTTTACTGATGTGGTTGAAGGATTAGTTGTATTGAATAACTTGCTCAGGATCACATAGCTAGTAAAGAGTGCAAGAATAGAAAACTATCTATTCACCTCCATATCACTGTACAAGACTTCTTGGTGATCTCTTTTCATTGTGTTTTTGTTTTTTCTTAACTTTCATGTTGTTGAAGATTTTTCATTGTTCACACGTCTTGTTGACAACCACTGAAAAATCCCTCCGAGATCTAGTTTAGCAGTTTGTATACAAAACATGCTCGCTCAGTGTTTGTCCATTTTCTGTTTGACTTCTGGTTTGGGATGGCAGCAGAGGCAGGGAGCCCAGGTTTAAGAGTTGGGTCAGTGAGTTCTTTACTTACAGGAAAGCTGGTAAAAGAAGGCTCCTGACTCAAAATCCATGCTTCATCCTGCACAGGGGAAGGCCTGTCAAGACAAGACTCTCAGACACCCCAATGAGTAATTTTACAGAATTGTAGGCTTAGAAATGCCCTTAGAGGTCACCTACAACCTCTACCTAGCGTGTGGTTCCTCTTCAAGATTCAGTCCTCCTCCTTGTCCCTAGGGTTGTCTTCTGGGTAAACACATCAAGAGAGTGACTGACCAAGAGATTTAAGGAAGGGTCCATAGTTCCCTTGACTGATTCTTTTTTTTTTAATTAATTTATTTATTTGGCTGTGCCCAGTCTTAGTTGCTGTGCACAATGTGTTCTTTGATCTTCATTGCAGCATGCGGGATCTTTAGTTGTGACAAGTGGGATCTTTTATTTAGTTGTTGGATGTGGGATCTATTTCACTGACCAGGGATCAAACTCAGGCCCCATTCATTGGGAGTGGGGAGTCTTAGCCACTGGACTACTGGGGAAATCCCTTGAGTGATTCTTGTTTACTACCTAAGAATTCCTTTTCACTGCTGAACTTTGACAAACCTTGGTTTTGCCCACTGATCACATGGAGGTGGGTAATGCAACATATAATAATCTCTATAATCTCCTTGAAAATGTATAGGGCTTCCTGAAGAAAGTATCAAGTTGTGCTGTTGAAATAAGTAGGAACAAATGTAGACTCCCTTAGTTAACTTAGCTAAATCCCTGATATGTAAAAGTCAGGACAAGGAAGTGTGGGTTGGAATCTTTAAGTATGAGACAAAACATGAAAGATGATTCAGTTAGTGTATAATGTAATTTGAAAAGTGGAAATAGTGGGCTAGAGAAAAGCATTTACTTCTGGAAAGTGAAACAAAGAGATAAAAGCCAAATGATTTAAAAAAAAAAAAAAAGTCAAGCTCATTACTCACAGAAGTTGAAATCTTCCTTTTTAATTGGATTTTTAAATCGTTACTCCCCCAGAAAAACAGTTTTTCAGTTTGCAGTTCTCATAAAACTGCATAAGATATTTACACTATTAAATTTAATTTTATATATTTTAATATCATTTATATATCTATTTTTCTTCCAACTTCTATGTTTAGGGTTTTTTAAAATAGTCAAAGAGGATAGTTTGAGTTTAAAACTTGGTTTCAGAGGGAGATTAGGTAGAGTAGAGGGAGTTTTGATGTTTGGATGTGGCTTTCTTGCTCAGCCTATTATAGGAACACATGTGTTGTGGGCCTAGATTGTGTGTTTGCCACGCCTGTTCTGTGGCCCCTGACTTCCCCTCGGCTACTTTCACCCAGGGTTTCCCCTTTCTGCTTCCTTGGCACCTTAGACATGCATCTGGATGGTGCTTGTGTAGGTCCTTGTACTCATACAGTACTTATAGAGGGTACTGTCGGGTAGAAAGCACATCTCATTGATCTCAGTAGCTGAATATGCCCGGCATATGTTAATAGTGAATGCTCAGCAAATGCTTGTTGAAAGAATGAATGGCTTTGTTGATTTTTGCTATGGTCTCTTTTGTTTCTTTTGCATTTACTTCTGCCCTAATTTTTAAGATTTCTTTCCTTCTACTAATCCTGGGGTTCTTCATTTCTTCCTTTTCTAGTTGATTAAGGTGTAGAGTTAGGTTATTTATTTGACTTTTTTCTTGTTTCTTGAGGTATGCCTGTATTGCTATGAACTTTCCCCTTAGGACTGCTTTTACCGTGTCCCACAGGTTTTGGGTTGTTGTGTTTTCGTTTTCATTCATTTCTATGCAAATTTTGATTTCTTTTTTGATTTCTTCTGTGATTTTTTGGTTATTCAGCAGCGTGTTGTTCAGCCTCCATATGTTGGAATTTTTAGTAGTTTTTCTCCTGTAATTGAGATCTAATCTTACTGCATTGTGGTCAGAAAAGAGGCTTGGAATGATTTCTATTTTTTTGAATTTACCAAGGCTAGATTTATGGCCCAGAATGTGATCTATCCTGGAGAAGGTTCCATGTGCGCTTGAGAAAAAGGTGAAATTCATTGTTTTGGGATGAAATGTCCTATAGATATCAATTAGGTCTAACTGGTCTATTGTATCATTTAAAGTTTGTGTTTCCTTGTTAATTTTCTGTTTAGTTGATCTATCCATAGGTGTGAGTGGGGTATTAAAGTCTCCCACTATTATTGTGTTATTGTTAATTTCTCCTTTCATACTTGTTAGCATTTGTCTTACATACTGCGGTGCTCCCGTGTTGGGTGCATATATATTTATAATTGTTATATCTTCTTCTTGGATTGATCCTTTGATCATTATGTAGTGACCATCTTTGTCTCTTTTCACAGCCTTTGTTTTAAAGTCTATTTTATCTGATATGAGTACTGCTACT
>NW_011495030.1:8486524-8488403 GCF_000754665.1 Bison bison bison
TAGTGACCATCTTTGTCTCTTTTCACAGCCTTTGTTTTAAAGTCTATTTTATCTGATATGAGTACTGCTACTCCTGCTTTCTTTTGGTCCCTATTTGCATGGAAAGTCTTTTTCCAGCCCTTCACTTTCAGTCTGTATGTGTCCCCTGTTTTGAGGTGGGTCTCTTGTAGACAACATATGTAGGGGTCTTGTTTTTGTATCCATTCAGCCAGTCTTTGTCTTTTGGTTGGGGCATTCAACCCATTTACATTTAAGGTAATTACTGATAAGTATGATCCTGTTGCCATTTACTTTATTGTTTTGGGTTTGAATTTATACACCGTTTTTGTGTTTCCTGTCTAGAGAATATCCTTTAGTATTTGTTGGAGAGCTGGTTTGGTGGTGCAGAATTCTCTCAGCTTTTGCTTGTCTGAAAAGCTTTTGATTTCTCCTTCATACTTGAATGAGATCCTTGCTGGGTACAATAATCTGGGCTGTAGGTTATTTTCTTTCATCATTTTAAGTATGTCTTGCCTTCCCTCCTGGCTTGAAGAATTTCTATTGAAAGATCAGCTGTTATCCTTATGGGAATTCCCTTGTGTGTTATTTGTTGTTTTCCCCTTGCTGCTTTTAATATTTGTTCTTTGTGTTTGATCTTTGTTAATTTGATTAATATGTGTCTTGGGGTGTTTCGCCTTGGGTTTATCCTGTTTGGGACTCTCTGGGTTTCTTGGACTTGGGTGATTATTTCCTTCCCCATTTTAGGGAAGTTTTCAACTATTATCTCCTCAAGTATTTTCTCATGGTCTTTCTTTTTGTCTTCTTCTTCTGGGACCCCTATGATTTGAATGTTGTAGCGTTTAATATTGTCCTGGAGGTCTCTGAGATTGTCCTCATTTCTTTTAATTCGTTTTTCTTTTATTCTCTCTGATTCATTTATTTCTACCATTCTATCTTCTAATTCACTAATCCTATCTTCTGCCTCTGTTATTCTACTATTTGTTGCCTCCAGAGTGTTTTTAATTTCATTTATTGCATTATTCATTATATATTGACTTTTTTTTTAATTTCTTCTAGGTCCTTGTTAAACCTTTCTTGCATCTTCTCAATCCTTGTCTCCAGGCTATTTATCTGTGATTCCATTTTGATTTCAAGATTTTGGATCAATTTCACTATCATTATTCAGAATTCTTTATCAGGTAGATTCCCTATCTCTTCCTCTTTTGTTTGGTTTGGTGGGCATTTATCCTGTTCCTTTATCTGCTGGGTATTCCTCTGTCTCTTCATCTTGTTTAAATTGCTGATTTTGGGGTGTCCTTTCTGTATTCTGGCAGTTTGTGGAGTTCTCTTTATTGTGGCGTTTCCTCACTGTGTGGGGGTTTGTACAGGTGGCTTGTCAAGGTTTCCTAGTTAGGGAAGCTTGTGTTGGTGTTCTGGTGGGTGGAGCTGTATTTCTTCTCTCTGGAGTGCAATGAAGTGTCCAGTAATGAGTTATGAGATGTCTATGGTTTTGGGGTGACTTTGGGCAGCCTGTATCTTGAAGCTCAGGGCTGTGTTCCTTTGTTGCTGGAGAATTTGCTTGGTATGTCTTGCCCTGAAGAAATAAATGCAAAAGAAACAAAAGAGACCATAGCAAAAATCAACAAAGCCAAAAGCTGGTTCTTTGAAAGGATAAATAAAATTGACAAACCATTAGCCAGACTCATCAAGAAACAAAGGGAGAAAAATCAAATCAATAAAATTAGAAATGAAAATGGAGAGATCACAACAGACAACACAGAAATACAAAGGATCATAAGAGACTACTATCAACAATTATATGCCAATAAAATGGACAACGTGGAAGAAATGGACAAATTCTTAGAAAAGTACAACTTTCCAAAATTGGACCAGGAAGAAA
>NW_011495030.1:8488503-8507575 GCF_000754665.1 Bison bison bison
AAAGTACAACTTTCCAAAATTGGACCAGGAAGAAATAGAAAATCTTAACAGACCCATCACAAGCACGGAAATTGAAACGGTAATCAAAAATCTTCCAGCAAACAAAAGCCCAGGTCCAGACGGCTTCACAGCTGAATTCTACCAAAAATTTAGAGAAAAGCTAACACCTATCCTGCTCAAACTCTTCCAGAAAATTGCAGAGGAAGGTAAACTTCCAAACTCATTCTATGAAGCCACCATCACCCTAATACCAAAACCTGACAAAGATCCCACAGAAAAAGAAAACTACAGGCCAATATCACTGATGAACATAGATGCAAAAATCCTTAACAAAATTCTAGCAATCAGAATCCAACAACACATTAAAAAGATCATACACCATGACCTGGGCTTTATCCCAGGGATGCAAGGATTCTTCAATATCCACAAATCAATCAATGTAATACACCACATTAACAAATTGAAAAATAAAAACCATATGATTATCTCAATAGATGCAGAGAAAGCCTTTGACAAAATTCAACACCCATTTATGATAAAAACTCTCCAGAAAGCAGGAATAGAAGGAACATACCTCAACATAATAAAAGCTATATATGACAAACCCACAACAAACATTATCCTCAATGGTGAAAAATTGAAAGCATTTCCTCTAAAGTCAGGAACAAGACAAGGGTGCCCACTTTCACCATTACTATTCAACATAGTTTTGGAAGTTTTGGCCACAGCAATCAGAGCAGAAAAAGAAATAAAAGGAATCCAAATTGGAAAAGAAGAAGTAAAACTCTCACTATTTGCAGATGACATGATCCTCTACATAGAAAACCCTAAAGACTCCACCAGAAAATTACTAGAACTAATCAATGACTATAGTAAAGTTGCAGGATATAAAATCAACACACAGAAATCCCTTAAATTCCTATACACAAATAATGAGAAAACAGAAAGAGAAATTAAGGAAACAATTCCATTCACCATTGCAACGGAAAGAATAAAATACTTAGGAATATATACCTAGAGAAACTAAAGACCTATATATAGAAAACTATAAAACACTGGTGAAAGAAATCAAAGAGGACACTAATAGATGGAGAAATATACCATGTTCATGGATTGGAAGAATGAATATAGTGAAAATGAGTATACTACCCAAAGCAATTTATAGATTCAATGCAATCCCTATCAAGTTACCAACAGTATTCTTCACAGAGCTAGAACAAATAATTTCACAATTTGTATGGAAATACAAAAAGCCTCGAATAGCCAAAGCGATCTGGAGGAAGAAGAGTGGAACTGGAGGAATCAACCTACCTGACTTCAGGCTCTACTACAAAGCCATGGTTATCAAGACAGTATGGTACTGGCACAAAGACAGAAATATAGATCAATGGAACAAAATAGAAAGCCCAGAGATAAATCCACGCACATATGGACACCTTATCTTTGACAAAGGAGGCAAGAATATACAATGGATTAAAGACAATCTCTTTAACAAGTGGTGCTGGGAAATCTGGTCAACCACTTGTAAAAGAATGAAACTAGAACACTTTCTAACACCATACACAAAAATACACTCAAAATGGATTAAAGATCTCAACGTAAGACCAGAAACTATAAAACTCCTAGAGGAGAACATAGGCAAAACACTCTCTGACATACATCACAGCAGGATCCTCTATGACCCACCTCCTAGAATATTGGAAATAAAAGCAAAAATAAACAAATGGGACCTAATTAAACTTAAAAGCTTCTGCACATCAAAGGAAACTATTAGCAAGGTGAAAAGGCAGCCTTCAGAATGGGAGAAAATAATAGCAAATGAAGCAACTGACAAACAACTAATCTCAAAAATATACAAGCAAATCCTACAGCTCAACTCCAGAAAAATAAATGACCCAATCAAAAAATGGGCCAAAGAACTAAATAGACATTTCTCCAAAGAAGACATACAGATGGCTAACAAACACATGAAAAGATGCTGAACATCACTCATTATCAGAGAAATGCAAATCAAAACCACTATGAGGTACCATTTCACACCAGTCAGAATGGCTGTGATCCAAAAGTCTACAAGCAATAAATGCTGGAGAGGGTGTGGAGAAAAGGGAACCCTCTTACACTGTTGGTGAGAATGCAAACTAGTACAGCCACTATGGAGAAGAGTGTGGAGATTCCTTAAAAAACTGGAAATAGAACTGCCTTATGATCCAGCAATCGCACTGCTGGGCATACACACTGAGGAAACCAGAAGGGAAAGAGACACGTGTACCCCAATGTTCATCGCAGCACTGTTTATAATAGCCAGGACATGGAAGCAACCTAGATGTCCATCAGCAGATGAATGGATAAGAAAGCAGTGGTACATATATACAATGGAGTATTACTCAGCCATTAAAAAGAATACATTTGAATCAGTTCTAATGAGGTGGATGAAACTGGAGCCTATTATACAGAGTGAAGTAAGCCAGAAAGAAAAACACCAATACAGTATACTAATGCATATATATGGAATTTAGAAAGATGCTAACAATAACCCTGTGTACGAGACAGCAAAAGAGACATTGATGTATAGAACAGTCTTATGGACTCTGTTGCAGAGGGAGAGGGTGGGAAGATTTGGGAGAATGGCATTGAAACATGTATAATATCATGTATGAAATGAGTTGCCAGACCAGGTTCGATGCACGATACTGGATGCTTGGGGCTAGTGCACTGGGATGACCCAGAGGGATGGTATGGGGAGGAAGGAGGGAGGAGGGTTCAGGATGGGGAACACATGTATACCTGTGGCAGATTCATTTTGATATTTGGCAAAACTAATACAATTATGTAAAGTTTAAAAATAAAATTAAATTTAAAATTTAAAAAAAAAATGAATGGATTCTCTCATCTCCCTAATGAATCCTTCCTACATACAGAAGCTCCACAGTACCCTCTGCATGACTCAGGGGTGGAGGAGGTAGTTTCCTGAGTGAATCTGGGCCACTGCAAATTTTCTGCTACCTGTACCTATGCCTGAAATTTCTCCCTTTGTTTCTGTTTTCTTTGACTTAAGACAATAGAAGCTTTAGTCCCACTTAAAATGCATATGTCCTTGGACGAGGTAACTCTTTCAACTTGATGATAGTGTAAAGCTCATTCTAAACCCTATAATTTAGTGCAAGTCCATTGTGTCCCTCAGTTCTGGGAGAAGGTTTGTTAGAGGAGACACGAGAGATAGAATGAAGATACTGACAACATGAAGGAGGCAGCTGCAATATGGAGGGAAACGTCCAAATACTGTGTTGGCCAAAAAGTTTGTTTCGGTTTTTCTGTGTTATGGAACTTTTGGCCAACCCAATAATTTTGTGTCACCCTCACCAGACTGGTTTTTTATGTTTTTTCAAAGGGTTCTTTGGGTTTTGAGATAAGAAGAAAGTCCTAAAAGCATCTTCCTGTCCAGGTTTGGGCTTTGTAACAAAGGCCTTCTAAAGATAATGCCAGGGCCTTTGATGTCTAATTCTAGTTGAAAAGGAAAATAACATAAGGAATGACTCTAACCCTGGAAATTGCAGGTTAGTCAAGCGGGTAGTGGTATTAGAGTCTGCCAGTAATTTGAGAGACAGAAAGGCCTTTCTGGTAGCCCTTAAATTGTACAAAGTCAATGACAGTTACTTAATCTGCCTGCTTATAAGATCAGTGCTGGATAATGCCGTGACTTTTTGGTGGGAAATATGTAGAATCGTCTTCGTTTGTCTGGGACTGTCCCCATTTTAGCACTGAAAGTTCCGTGTCTTGGGAAACCCCCACTCTAGGGCTAACCACAGCATTCGGTCACCTTAAAGGACCCAAATGTGAAGGTGCATTATGGTCAAATATGAAGGTGCATAATTAATTTTAACATTAATACAGCTGCTAACTTGCTATCCAGTAACTGTGGGGAAAAGAAACACTTTAAAATAAGTAAACAAGTCACCCTATTTGGGAGGATGTTAGCTCTCCTATCTCATTTTGATAAGGTAATCTTATATCATCAGAGAACTCCCAAATGCGGCTGTAAAAATAACAGTTACATAATTATACTTCCCTGGTTTAAACCACTAATAAGACATTGCCAAATTTTAGCTGTGTGAAGATAAATGTTTTTCATCGGTGATGATGTTGCATTACACACAAAAAAAGGAGTTTTATTTTTCTGGTTTAGCGTACTTTAGTTTTAATTACAGGTACATCATTTTTCACCTCATTAACAGAGCATGGTTTATTGTTACAGGATATCTTTCCAATGGACACCCATTGCTGTTGTTTACTGAAAGCACTATACTGTGTTATTTACTTTTAAAATAGCTTTAATCAGGCATCCTTTCATTTAATATTAAATGTACTTAAATATTCACTTTTAAGAGTTGGTTTCACTTATAGTGATCTAAATAGATCTAAATGTAGAGAGAAGATAGAGAGGGGAGAGAGAGCCTCAGATGGCTGCTGCCTTCTAATGCCTGAAGTGCTACATTTGTTATTATATGAATATAGAGACAGTAAGACTCTTCAGGAACCAAGCAATAATATCCACCAAAGCCATACATTAAAAAACATTAAAACACATTACTAAACAACTCTTAAGAAGAAAATGGAAATTACAAAATATGTAAAGATAAATGGATGCAGAAGCATTACTTTATAAAGTCTGTGGTTTACATTAATCATCAAATTGCTACCCAGAATGAAATGTGTAGCCTTACATTATAGAAAATAAGGATGTTGAAAATAAGCACACTTTCAAATCAAAATTTAACCCCTCAGTCCAGCAATCAATCAAACAAAAATAGGAAAATGAACATGAAAGAGAATGGAAAAATACAAAAAGTGTAACGGTAGGAAATAATGCAATAGAAAATGATAGAAGCAGTGAACTTGAGAAAGTTCTCCTTTTACATTGGGATCTCAACTGCCTATTCTCTGATTTGGATACTTATTTTCCAGCCCAAGGAATAAGTGTTATGGACATTGAATTAACAGACAGAAGAGCAGGAAATCTGTGATTACTTCTGTCTGGGATACTGCAGAGGGGAGAAGAAGAAATAACATTTACAAAGATATATGTCAAACATTATGGTAGGCAGGTTATGTACATTTTGTATTTTAATAATATATCTTCCTCATTTACAGATAAGAATATTGAAGCACAGAGTGGCTTAATAATTTCTTAATTATTGACCAGACAGTAAGTCCTGGTGCTTAAGTTTGAATTCTAGAAGGGTTATTTTTTGACATTTAATTTACCATGTGTTGTCAGTTAAAGATATCACCGGTTTTAGAAACACGTTGTTTTGAAAACTCATATCTGCCTAGGAAGGCCATGGGGGTATCATTCACATTTTAGAGTGAAGTGGTTTTAACAAATTACTTTCTTTTCAACATTTAGCTGAGGTTAGCTGTATTAAAAGAATGGGACGTCTGAAATGGTTGGAGACAGAGGAGTGATGTAGTAGAAGTGGTCCTGCTTGGAGGCTGAGGTCTGGACAAGACTGGAAGCAAACGTGCAGAAAGGGAAGTGGGAAATTGCCAACGATAAAGTCTGACTATTTCAAAATTCTGGCTAGGGTCAGCCCCACCCACAAGAAGAGCAAGACAGGTTCTTCCTCTTCCCTTCTCTTGTACAAATCAGTCCCTATTCCTGGGACCAAGAGGTCCAGGTCCAAGGGCTGCTCTATGGAAAACAGAGTCACAGGAACTTTAGAAGCTATGCATGCTGCTCCCCAACAGGCCTCCCCTATACCTATACAGTACCCCAAACTATTCCTGACATCCTTGCTGGAGGAGAGTGATAGAAACTTGCTCCTCGGAGGACAGCTCATAACCAATTCGAACTTGAGCTAATTGTTAGAAAAGCCTTCCTATCACCAGCAAAAGTCTTGTCTCCCTTCAGCTTCCTCTTATTGGTCCTACTTCTGTCCTCTGAAATTACCCAGTCTGTGTGATATTTGTTCAGATGGAATTTGATCTGTCATGCAGTGTTGTTTTTGGCTGATTTGCTAAGTTGATTAGATTCCTCTACAAACTCAAAGCTTTTGGATCAAGGTAAATCTGGTAAAAATGTTCTAGCAATTATTTTCAGAAAGACTGCCACAGTTTTCTTAAAATAAGGATGCTCCCAATTTACAGATTCATAATGTGAGAACAGTCTTATGTGCAAATCCATAGACGAACCCACATAAAGCATTCACATAAAAAAGAAGCAATCAGTATATTTTTCCTGTTGATTGGCACTATGTGAAACCTACTTCTGTTCATTTGTGGTAAAGTAACTGGATATTGAGAAGAGGAACTGATCTAATTAATCAACTTGGGAAAATGTTCCACTTTTAAATGAACAGTTGATAATGAAGTACCTTTTTACTTCTGTTTGTTTAGCTACAAAACAAAGCAACACTCATAATAATATTTAACATTTGCTGCTTCAGTACTCTTGCCTGGAAAATCCCATGGACGGAGGAGCCTGGTAGGCTGCAGTCCATGGGGTCGCTAAGAGTTAGACATGACTGAAGCGACTTAGCAGCAGCAGCAGCAGCAGAAAAGAGTAAAAGTAGTACTCTCATTAATTACCTTTGGTTTCATAAAAGTCTTCTAGAAATCAATTGATTTAAAAATATCATATCCTTTGTCCCAGTAGGATCTTCTGGAAAATTATGCTAAGGAAATAATCAAAAGATTTAAAAATATGTGATAAAAATATGCAATTTGTTAAAATTATTTGTAATGGTGAAAAATTGTTCACAGCATAAAAATCCAACAGTAGGAAATGGTTAATTTGATTAGGGCTGAGTGGGAGATTAGGCAGCCATTTCATATAAGGATTATGAAAAAAACAACACTGTGTGTAATCCAGATGGTCCTAGAGGAAAAATGTTAGGTAAGTCACTGGGGTGGAAGCAGAAACACGGTGCAACAAAAAACATCTACCTCTACTTCATTGACTATGCTAAAGCCTTTGACTGTGTGGATCACAACAAACTGTGGAAAATTTTTCAAGAGATGGTAATATCAGACCACCTCCCCTGCCTCCTGAGAAACCTGTAGGCCAGTCAAGAAGCAACAGATAGAACCAAACATGGAACAACGGACTGGGAATTGGGAAGGGAGTATATCAAGGCTGTATATCGACACCCTGCTTATTTGACTTATATGTAAAGTACATCAAACAAAATGCCAGGCTGGATGAAGCACAAACTGGAATCAAAATTGCAAGAAGAAGTATCAGTAACCTCAGATGTGCAGATGACACCACCCTTATGGCAGAAAGCAAAGAAGAACTAAAGAGCCTCTTGAAAGTAAAAGAGGAGAGTGAAAAAGCTGGCTTAAAACTCAACATTCAAGAAATGAAGATCATGGCCTCTGGTCCCATCACTTCATGGCAAATAGGTGGGGAAACAATGGAAACAGTGAGAGAGTTTATTTTATTGGGCTCCAAAATCACTGCAGATAGTGACTGCAACCATGAAATTAAAAGATGCTTGCTCCTTGAAAGAAAAGCTATGACCAACCTAGACAGAGTATTAAAAAGCAGAGCCATTACTTTGCTAATGAAGGTCTGTCTAGTCAAAGCTATTTCTGTTTCCAGGAGTCATGTATGGATGTGAAAGTTGGACCATAAAGAAGGCTGAGGGCTGAAGAATTATTGCTTTTGTACTGTGGTGTTGGAGAAGACTCTTGGGAGTTTCTTGGACTGCAAGGAGATCACATCAGTCAATCCTAAAGGAAATCAAGCCTGAATATTCACTGAAAGGTCTGATGCTGAAGCTGAAGCTCCAATACTCCAATACTTGGCCACCTGATGTGAAAAGCAGACTCATTAGAAAAGACCCCGATGCTGGTAAAGATTGAAGGCAGGAGAAAGGGACAACAGAGGATAAGATGGTTGGATGGCATCACCAACTCAATGGACATGTTTGAGCAAGCTCCAGGAGATGATGAAGGACAGGGAAGCCTGGCATGCTGCAGTCCATGGGATCGCAAGGAGTTGGACATGACTGAGCAACTGAACAACACTAGCCATATAAAAAATTATTTTATAGCCATATTAAAAAATTCTTGCAGTATATATAATAGAAATCATGTATACAAAGAAATACACTGAAATTATGATAGGAAGATGAGAGGAGAATTTTATAGTTAATCAAGATAATAACAAAATGCTTTATTTTTAAACCAAAAAGTACTATATAAATTAATTTTTATCTGGACTGTTGCCAAGAATTGCATCACTAACTGCAACTAGCAGAAATGTATAACTATTATTATGATCTTTTGGGGAATGTGTCAAGAATGTACATGTAAAAGTGTGTCTCTGAAAATAAACATCTCAGTATATACCCTACCCTTTATTCCTTTCTGTGCTGCTCCTCTAACAAAACCGGAGAGAGACCACGATAAACCCCCTCCCCAGTCTCCAAGATTCCCTGCTTACTGCACTGTGCTCTGGGTGAAAACATACTAATGTGGCTAGCTACAAATGAAACAGGAGAAAGGAGGAAATGCTGGCAGAGTAAAACACTCCAGGTCCTCTGAAACCCAGAGGAAAAGTCACAGTTTGGACTACGTTGCTGATTCTTTGGCCAGTGGAGTGGAAGGCAGATTGCAATCTTGGTTAGATATAAATCTTTCTGCTCTTGTTATTTCTGTAGGACTCTTACGGAAGCTAAGATTTTTGCACATTTTGGTTGACTATTCTGTTTCTCTTCTCCAGTTTTCTTATGGAAGTTTATCTAGTGTTTCCAGCTTGTTTGGGCTCCCCATTGGTAGTAGCAAGAAACAGTAGTTATTGGGATGTGCTTGATTATTTGAGTCTCCAAAGCTCCTGGTCATTGCAGATTGTGGGACTAAGAGTTAATGTAAGGATTGATTCTGTCGGTCAGTTTTCAAATAGGTGTATGCCACTGAGCACACCAAAATATGGCATATTTTTATCAGCTGTTGTTACACTAAAGCTAAGTAACATTTTCACAACTCAGTGGCTCATAAAAAACAAGAATTAGTTTTCCTTGATCATGGTTCATAGATGAGCTAGCACTGCCTTGTTTTTGCAGGTCACCTAGACCGGCCAAGGTCAACTGTGCTGCATGTGTTCTCAAAATCCCGTTAGCTACACAAGGTATCAATGCATTCTTTTCCTGTTGGATCACCAAGCAGAAGAGGCCAAGTCAAACCACTCACGTAAGGTTTGTACTCATATTTGCTGTTATTCAGTTGGCCGAAGCAAGTCACATACATGACTATACCCAACGTCAGTGGTTTCGGGAATTAACTCTCATTAGATTTTCATGAGGCAGAGGGAGGGGGTGAAGAATCCAGAACAATGATCTAATTTGCTATAAGGAACAGCATGTAAACAGATTAATTCAAATGCTTCAAAAGAGAATCCTACTGACTTCTAGAATAAACAGTATTATTTGCATGTGTGAAAAATATTCTATTTTTCTAATTAGACTAATGAAAACAATAAAATATCTCAGTTATGTGTCATATTTCTTTTAAAGAACATACAATATCACTAATGATAATTCCTGATTATGACTATGCTGGGTGTCTGGCCAAGTAAGAATTGATCCCATTGTAGGTCAGTTTCTGATTTTGGATTTTACACACACACGCTCACATGAACACACCACTTGTTTTTAGGAGCTTGTAATCAGTGAGTAAAATGTGCCCTGAAAGGAAATCAGTTAGTAAGAACTGCTATTTGGTAAGAAAAGGTGACTCAAGAAAAGAAGTTCCTTGTGGTTTTGAACTGTACTATGTTGTCGATCTCCACAAAAATAAGCCTTCGTTTAAAAAAGAAATTGATTTAAGACAAAAGTTTCGAAGCAGAGGTTTCTATTTTTTCAAAATGAAAAAACTTCTCAGGAAATTTTGTATTTGTTTTAATGTAAAAAGCAAAGGCAAGGGATAAGTAAAATCTGAGTTCAAGCTAGACAGATTTGCAAAACCTTTAAGCTGTAGGAAAGAAGAGCCAATAGCTCAGAGAACAAGCAAGTAACAGATTTAAAGAAAACTAGTTAGGAAAATTTTTAAATTTTTACATTAATAGGGGCCTTTCTCCACATTTTTCCTGTTTTTAAGATTCAGCTTAAGAGATGTATAGATATGAGGGATTAGAGAGTTAGTCAATAACAGAGAAAGATGGGGTAATTTCAATTACAGAAATTTTAACTAGCTTTGCCTGGATGGATAAAAGGGATGCTACAGCACAAGTCTGACATTTCTTGTCCTAGCTTAGTGGAATTCTTCCTGAAAATGAAATTGTTTCTTCAAAACACATCTAGTTGCCTTTTTCCAAAGACAAAGGAAATTACACATTCTGATTAATCATCAATTATTCTTTTATTTTATTTTATTTTTAAACTTTACAATATTGTATTAGTTTTGCCAAATATCAAAATGAATCTGCCACAGGTACACATGTGTTCCCCATCCTGAACCCTCCTCCCTCCTTCCTCCCCATACCATCCCTCTGGGTCGTCCCAGTGCACCAGCCCCAATCATCCAGTATCGTGCATCGAACCTGGACTGGCATCTCGTTTCATACATGATATTTTACATGTTTCAATGCCATTCTCCCAAATCTTCCCACCCTCTCCCTCTGCAACAGAGTCCATAAGACTGTTCTATACATCAGTGTCTCTTTTGCTGTCTCGTACACAGGGTTATTGTTACCATCTTTCTAAATTCCATATATATGCGTTAGTATACTGTATTGGTGTTTTTCTTTCTGGCTTACTTCACTCTGTATAATAGGCTCCAATTATTCTTACTTAATGAAGAAAGCACAATTTTCAACACTCTCACTACTTGACTCTCTGGAAGCAATCAAGTGAGGCAAGATCGCTGTAGCCTTAAGGGCTTCTTTTTCCTGAACAGATAAAACTAGAGTAATTTAGTGAATAATAACAATCATTTTTTATAAACAGAAGGACTGCAGGATTTAATTAATTCTTTGACTAATGCATAAAGTAATATTTATGCTTTTCTAAAGGCCAGTAACTTGCCTGGAAAATCCCATGGATGGAGGAGCCTGGAAGGCTGCAGTCCATGGGGTCACCAAGAGTCGGACATGACTGAGTAACTTCACTTTCACTTTTCACTTGCATGCATTGGAGAAGGAAATGACAACCCACTCCAGTGTTCTTGCCTGGAGAATCCCAGGGACGGGGGAGCCTGGTGGGCTACCGTCTATGGGGTCGCACAGAATCGGACATGACTGAAGCACCTTAGCAGCAGCAGCAGCAAACGCCGGGCTGGAAGAAGCACAAGCTGGAATCAAGATTGCTGGGAGAAATATTAATAACCTCAGATGTGCAGATGACACAACCCTTATGGCAGAAAGTGAAGAGGAACTAAAAAGCCTCTTGATGAATGTGAAAGTGGAGAGTGAAAAGTTGGCTTAAAGCTCAACATTCAGAAAACTAAGATCATGGCCTCTGGTCCCATCACTTCATGGGAAATAGACGGGGAAACAGTGGAAACAGGGTCAGACTTTATTTCTTGGGGCTCCAAAATCACTGCTGATGGTGATTGCAGCCATGAAATTAAAAGACCCTTACTCCTTGGAAGGAAAGTTATGACCAACCTAGATAGCATATTCAAAAGCAGAGACATTACTAGTCCATCTAGTTAAGGCTATGGTTTTTCCAGTGGTCATGTGTGGATGTGAAAGTTGGACTGTGAAGAAAGCTGAGCGCCGAAGAATTGATGCTTTTGAACTGTGGTGTGGAGAAGACTCTTGAGAGTCCCTTGGACTGCAAGGAGATCCAACCAGTCTATCCTAAAGGAGATCAGCCCTGGGTGTTCTTTGGAAGGACTGATGCTGAAGCTGAAACTACAATACTTTGGCCACCTCCTGCGAAGAGTTGACTCATTGGAAAAGACTCTGCTGCTGGTAGCAGGAGGAGAAGGGGACGACAGAGGATGAGATGGCTGGATGGCATCACTGACTCGATGGACGTGAGTCTGAGTGAACTCCGGGAGTTGGTGATGGACAGGGAGGCCTGGCGTGCTGCAATTCATGGGGTCGCAAAGAGTCGGACACGACTGAGCAACTGAACTGAAACTGAAAGTCCAGTATTCAACATGAACCAAGAGAGGAAAATGTTTTAATACCATCTCAGCAGAATTGTATAACTTTATTTTTTCAAAGTGTCTTTATATCCATCATTTTATTTCATAATATATTGTAAAGGTTGTCAGGCATTTTAATAGCCATTTTAAAGATATCTCTAATAGGTTATATTTTCTAAATAAAGTGGTAACCACCTAGTAGTACCTATGCTATAATTAGAATGTGAAGCTCTTGAGGACATCTAAACTCTGAGTTCTGAAATTCATATAATGCCCTATGTTTGCTCAAAGAAAATGTGCTTCAAGTAATTTATCCTTATTAAAATGATTTTACCATGTGACAACAAAGTTCATCTTCTCATGTCTTTAACATTTAAAATGGATTAATTTTTTAACTAGAAAGCTGTATTCCACTGATTAGTATAAGATGAAAAAAGTACCATTTGATTCTGCCTCACTGAAATGTAGGAAGTTTTAAAAAATATAAAGTGTACTTTATGATTAAGGTTAATATGCAGCATTTTAAATAACTTGAAAAGTCTTCTAAAATTTAAACATCTGAATTCAATATGTTTTCTATCAGGCTTTTTTATGCAAAGCTTTATTCCAACATTTTATTAGGAAATTTGTTAAATATACTGAAAAATGGAAACATCTACACAGTGAATTATATATACTCATCAACTAAATTCCACAATTATCAATTAATTTACTTTTTTGCATATTTACCCAACCATTTATTTATATTTACCCAACCATTTATTTATTGACTCCTCCATCTATCAATCCATTTTTTGATGCATTTCAAAGTTGTAAACATCATTGTACTTCATCTAGTATTTAAGCATATATATTATTACTTAGAGTTCAGTATTTATTATGCTGTTTTTTGCATATAGGGGATAAATAATCTTAAGTGTACCACTCAATGAATTTTGACAAATGCATATACTTGGATAACCTAAACTCCTACCAAAATATAAAATGTTCCCATCTCCCCAGCCAGTTTACTTATGCTTCTTCCCAGTTCCCTGTACCCATCTCTCAGAAGGTCACCACTAGTATGGTTTTCACCTCAGCTTAGTTTAGTAGCAGTATGTAACTATTTCAATTATAACACATGTTCACTGATATTTGGTGTTAATAGTCTTTTTAGTTTAGCCGCTCTTATGCATTTATAGCAGTATTTCATTGATGAATGATTTTGAGCACTTATTCATGTATTTATGCTATTCCTATATCTTCCTTTGTGAAATCTCAGTTTAAATATTTTGCTTATTTTTTGGGGGGCAGGGGAGGTAAACAGTCTTTATTTCACCAGCAAATGAATTTAGGTCATCACAGGTTTAGTAATGAAACGAACGGATTATAAGAAAACATATTTGCCCTCAGATTTTTTTAATTGTAAAATTAAAAAAAAGGGATTGTGGACACACACACACACACATATATATATACATAGGCCTTAGAAATTTATGTAAGTATAAATAGATATCTTTGTTGTTGTTATTTAGTCACTAAGTCGTATCTGTTTGTGACCCCATGAACTGTAGCCTGCTAGACTTGTCTGTCCATGGGATTTCCCAGGTAAGAATACTGGAGTGGGTTGCCATTTCCTTCTCCATCTTTTGCTCATTTTTAATTAGATTGTTTGCCCTTTTAAAATTGAGTAGTGTATGTACCCCAGTGTTCATTGCAGTACTATTTACAATAGCTAGGACATGGAAGGGAGAAGGAAATGGCAACCCACTTCAGTGTTCTTGCCTGGAGAATCCCATGGACAGAGAAGCCTGGTAGGCTGCAGTCCATGGAGTCGCACAGAGTCGGACACGACTGAAGCAACTTAGCAGCAGCAGCAGCAGCAGCAGCAGGACATGGAAGCAACTAAGATGCCCATCAAAAGATGAATGGATAAAGAAGAGGTGGTACATATATGCAATGGACTATTACTCAGCCGTAAAAGGAACAAATTTGAGTCTGTTCTAGTGAGGTGGATGATCCTAGAACCTGTTCTGCAGAGTGAAGTGAGAAAGAGAAAAACAAATGTTGTATGTTAATGCATATATATGAAATCTAGAAACATGGTACTGGTACCTATTTGCGGGGTGGAAATAGAGACATAGAGAATAGACTTGTGGCCATAGTGGGGGAAGGAGAAGGTGGGACAAATTGAGAGTGCCATTGAAACATATACACTACCGTAAGTAAAACAGACAGCCAGTGCGTAGTTGCTGTATAACACCGGGAGCTCAAGCTGGTACTCTGTGACAACCTAGAGGGGAAGCAGGGGTGAGGGTGGGAGGGAGGTTCAAGAGGAAAAAAACACATGTGTATACTATGGCTTATTCATGTTGTTGTATGGCAGAAACCAACACAACAGTGTAAAGAACTTATTCTCCAATTAAAATAAAATACTCACTTGTAGGATTTTATTTATTTTGGTTAACAGTCTTTTGTCAAATGTATGATTTGCAAATTTTTTTCTCCTGTGTATGTATCTTGCCTATTCATTTTCTTAGCAGTGGCTTTTGATGCAGAATATTGGTTTACCAATTTATGCAGATCTTTAAAATAGTGACACGTTTGGTTATACAATATTTTTAAATGACCCTTATTAGTAACATTATCAATCTTATCAGAAAATGTTGTAAGTATTGAAAAGCTATCAAGCTAATGACGCTGGAAGATACAAGGGTTCCAAAATTCAAGAAAATGTCTGCCATTACCCAATTATGAATAACAGCAGTTTATCAGTCATTCTTACAAGTAAAAATGGTGCTCTGTGAAAACGCTGGCTTGTTCAGCTTACAACTCAAACAATCACTCAAGTGTCTTTTTCTCAAGAAAATCATCATACTTAAGTATGCAGCAGAAATACTTTATGTTTACTTCTGATTTCATCACATTACAAAGATGTATACTAAACATCTCAATTAAAAAGTGAGTATAAGACCTGAATAGAAATCCCTCACTAAAGACATACAGATGGTAAGTAAGTTATATAAAAATACATTAAACATCATCTGTCATTGGGAAAATATGAAATATCACTACACACCTATTATAATGACTAATCCAAAATGCTAACAACATCAAGTGTTGGTAAGGCTATGAAGCAACAGGAACTCTCATTCCTCGCTGGAGTAATCCAAAATGTTAAAGCCACTTTGGAAGACAGTATGGCATTTTCTCACACATCTCAACATAGTATTACATCAGTCCAGAAATCACACCCCTTGATATTTACACAAATAAATTGAACTTATTTCCATGTGCAAATCTGCACACAGATGTTTATAGTACCTTATTCATAATTGTCAAAACTTGGATGCAACCAAGATGTCCTTCACTAAGTGAATGGATAAACAAATTGTGTTGTTCTGTTGCCATGTCACATCCGACTCTTCACGACCCCACGGACTGCGGCAGGCCAGGCTTCCCTGTTTTTACTGTCTCCCAGAGTTTGCACTAACTCACATCCATTAAGTCAGTGATGCCATTCAACCATCCCATTCTCTGTTGCCCCTTTCTCCTCCTGTCCTCAATCTTTGCCAGCATCAGGGTTTTTTACATCAGGTGGTCAAAGTACTGGAGCTTCAGCTGCAGCATCAATCCTTCCAATGAATATTCAGTGTTGATTTCCTTTAGGATTGACTGGTTTGATCTTGCAGTCAAAGCGACTCTTGAGAGTCTTCTCCAGCACCACAATTCAAAGGCATCAATTCTTCGGTGCTCAACCTTCTTTTCTCACATCCATACATGACTACTGGGAAAACCATAGCTTTGACTATACGGATTGTGTTACATCCATACAATGAGATATTGTTCAGCAATGAAAGGAAACAATCAAATCCATGGAAAGACCTGGAAAAAACATTAAATGCATATTGATAAAGAAGCCTATCTGAAAAGGCTACATACTGGATGATTCCAACTAAATGACATTCTGGAAAGGGCAAAACTTTGGAGATGATGAAAGGATCAGTGATTTCCAGGGACTGAAGCATAAGAGGAAAAGAATGAATAGGTGGAGCACAGTGGATTTTTAAGCAGTGGAAGTATTCTCTGTGAGACTATAACAGTGGATATATGTCATTATATAAAACCCATAGAAGTTTACAACACAAACAACCATAATGTAAACTGCGGACTCCAGTTAACAGTAATATATCTGGTTTCGGCTCTTCAGTTGTAACAAATGTACCACACAAATGCAAGATCCTAATAATAGGGGAAACTGAGTAGGCAAAAGAGTATGTGGGAACTCTCTATGATCTGCTCAGTTTTTCTAAACCTAATATTGCTCTAAAAATAAAGTCTTTAATTAAATATATATATATGCTCAAAGGTCAAGATTTAATAAGATAAATATTTTTATTAATTCATGACATTCTTAAATATAACTGGCCTTAAAAATTTTTTTGAGTTTCCCATGGTGTAGAAGACAGTGACCACAGCTGTAGTTTGATAGAGCTTCCCTGGGGTGTCAGGTGATACCACTGCTTGATTCATAATATGCCAGCAGTTTGATCTGCTATTGCTTTTGCCCCATTAGTGTAAATGTCAACCAGTGAAAATGATGCATATTACCTTATTATTCTGAAAATAGTTGTGACCTTGTAAGTCTCCACAAAAGGATTTGAGAGATCCCTAGAGGTCCATGGCTCATCCTTCGAGGACTATTGGATTTTGATGTTTTTGAGTGTCATTTTCTTCATGTTTATCTGTTTGGAATTTGTTGGCATTCTTGAATCCATAAGCTTATGTTTTCACTAAATATGGGAAAATTTCAGCCATTTTAAGTTTATCAGACACATTTTTTGAGACTCAGCTTTCTTCTTATAAGACTTAATTAGGTAAATGTTAAAATATTTGACATTCTCCCACAGTGATGCTAGTGGTAGAGAATTTGCCTGCCAATGCAGGAGATGCCAGAGAGATGGGTTCAATCCCTGGGTTGGGAAGATCCTTTGGAGTAGGAAATGGCAACCCACTCTAGTATTCTTGCCTGGAAAATCCCATGGACAGAAGAGCCTGGTGACCTGCAGTCCATGGGGTCCCAAAGAGTCAGACATGACTGAGCACACACACACACACGTCCCTGAGGTTCTGTTTTATTTTTTCCCAGTCTTTTTCTTTTCTTCTTCAGCTTCAATAATTTCCACAATACTTACCATCTTTAAGTTTAAGGACTCTTTCATCTGTCATATTTAATATGTTTTTAAGCTTTCTCAGGGAACTTTTTGTTTTTCCAGCTATTGTATTTTTACTTATAAACAGGAAACAGTAACCTAGTAAAGATTATTTTACCTCTAAAATAGAAACTTTGGTTCCTTTGTATAGTTTTTATTTCTTTACTGAGATATCCTCTCCACTCACTCTGAGAATATTCTCTTTCACATCCTTGAGTATTATTGTGCTGGCCGCTTTAACTCGTACTGTGTTTATTCCTATAGCTAAGTCATCTTGGGGCTGGTCTCCATTGATTACCTTTTTTCTTGAGGATGGGTCACATTTTTCCTATTTCTTTTTATGTCTAATAGCTTTAAATTTATGGTGGGCATTATAAACACATTGAAAATACAAATCCTGTATGTTCCTTTGAAAAGTTCTTAATTTTCTTTTACTCTTTTATCAAGCCGTTAACCTGGCTGAATTCAAAGTTGTCTTTCCTGTAGTGGGCAATAGCTTAACTCTGCATGTTTTAACTCAGCTTAGTTGAGCTGCTTCGGGTCTGTGCATGTGTAATTCAGAGGGCAGGCAGTGATTTAGGCAAAGTTTATGTGGTCTTTACTGGGATTTAACCTCTCCCTTTCCAGCTGTTGTATTTACCCAAAACTATCTCATCTGACTAGTAAGATTGCAGGTTTTGTACTGGGGTGTTGACTTCCCAATTTGGCACTGACTGAGACTTGCCCTCAGGCAAAGAGTTGCAAAACCAGGAAACTCTCCCAGTGACATTGCTTATTTCCACCTGCAGACTCCTCTTCTGCCTGCCTTGCGTATGCTTTGCAGGTAGTGTTCTCAGGTAGTACGTAGTACTCTCAGGTAGCTGTTTTCTTGGTCAGTCTTGCTGAATGTTTGTCAATTTTTACAATGTTTTCAAAGAACCAAGTTTTGGTTTTATTAATTCTTTCTATTATTTTTCTATTTGACTTACATCAATTCTAACCTTCATTATTTTCATCCTTCCACAAGGTTTGAATTCAGCTTGCTCCATTTTTAAAAAATGTTTAAGTCATAAGGCTAGGTTATTGATTTGATAACTATTTCATATATATATATATATATTTATACATTTTACTTTTTAATCATGAAGTGATTTCAAAAAGAAGAGAGACTGAGAAAGGGACAGACACAGAGAAAGAGACCAAGAGAATTACATACTGAATGGAAGTATACAATATACTCACAGCCAAGCTTAAAATATGAAATAATTCAATCAGAGAACCTCTCGCTAATCTTCCTGGATCATATTTTTAAAACTCTGTCAGACCTAATCATTATTTTGAATTTGTAATAGTGTTTACAAATTTTGGACTTCCTTGGTGGCTCAGACAGTAAAGAATCTGCCTGCCAGTACAGGAGACATGGGTTCAACCCCTGGGTTGGGAAGATCCCCTGGAGAAGATAATGGCTACCCATTCCAGTATTGTTGCCTGGAGAATTCCATGGACAGAGGAGTCTTGTGGGCTACAGTCCAGGGGGTTGCAAAGAGTCAGACATGATTGCGTGATTAACACAAATTTTATTTGTTACTTTATACCTTATTACATGACCAACCTAGATAGCATATTCAAAAGCAGAGACATTACTTTGCCAACAAAGGTTCGTCTAGTCAAGGCTGTGGTTTTTCCAGTGGTCATGTATGGATGTGAGAGTTGGACTGTGAAGAAGGCTGAGGGCCAAAGAATTGATGCTTTTGAACTGTGGTGTTGGAGAAGACTCTTGAGAGTCCCTTGGACTGCAAGGAGATCCA
>NW_011495030.1:8507675-8521107 GCF_000754665.1 Bison bison bison
GAGTCCCTTGGACTGCAAGGAGATCCAACCAGTCCATTCTGAAGGAGATCAGCCCTGGGATTTCTTTGGAAGGAATGATGCTAAAGCTGAAACTCCAGTACTTTGGCCACCTCATGCGAAGAGTTGACTCATTGGAAAAGACTCTGATGCTGGGAGGGATTGGGGGCAGGAGGAGAAGGGGACAACAGAGGATGAGATGGCTGGATGGCATCACTGACTCGATGGACGTGAGTCTGAGTGAACTCCTGGAGTTGGTGATGGACAGGGAAGCCTGGTGTGCTGCGATTCATGGGGTTGCAAAGAGTTGGACACGACTGAGCGACTGAACTGAACTGACCTTATTATATATGTGGCTGAGATGGTAAAGGATCAGCCTGCAATACAGAACTGAGTTTGATCTTTGGGTTGGGAAGATCCCCTGGAGAAGGGAATGACTGAGCAACTAACACTTACCACACTTACCATACAAATTAAAGCAATATATAGTATTATTTTGTGTTCTAATATTTAAATTGTATCATGATGATTAATTCTACTCTATAATTCATTTAACAGAGTTGTAGAATTCCCTAGTGTATGCATATACTAAAATTTATCATCTGTTCTTTTGCCAGTGGACATTTTAATTATTTATAAGTCCTTGTGATTTCAAATATTGCTCCTTTGAGCATTCTTGTACATGTCTGCAAAAGAAAATATTCAAGCATTTCTCCAGGGCATAAGCCTAGAGTTGAATATAGCTAACATAGCTCTTCAACTTTATTTGGTCCTCACCAACTTGATTTCTTCTTTACTATAAGTGCTTACAGGTATAAATTTCCCCAATGAGCACTGCTTTCACTGTATCCTATAGGTTTGGGTGTTTTGTGTTTTCATTTTCTTTCATCTCAAAATATTTTTCTCATTTCACACGTGATTAATCTTTGACCAGTTAGTTGTTTGAATGTAGTTTAATTTATATGTATCTGTGAATTTTTCACTGTTCTTTCTGTTATTGATTTCTAGTTTCATTCCACTGTGGTCAGAAGAGATACTTTGATGATTTCAATCTTTATAAATTTGTTGAGACTTTGATTTGTGACTTGACTTATGCTCTACCTGGAGAATGTTCCATGTATACTTAAAAAGAATGAATATTCTGTTGCTGTTGAATGTAATGTTCTCCATATGTCTGTCAGGTGTAGTTAGCGTATAGCATTTTTAAGTCCTCTGTTTCCTTGTTTGTCTTCTATTTGTTCTATCCAGTATTGAACATGGGTATTAAATCTCCAGATATTGTTGTTGAACTCTGTATTTCTTCCTTCAATTCTGTCAATTTGTGAGCTCTATTTTTATGTGTGTATATGTTTATAATTTTTATAACTTCTTGTTCAGTTATGTACTTTTTAAGAATCAATTTGCCAATCTCTACTTTTTAACTGAAGAGTTTAATGCATTCACATTTTAAAGTAACTACTGATAAGGAAGTACTTACTTCTGCCATTTTCCTATTTGTTTTCTCTAAGCCTTATAATTTTTTGTTCCTATCATTCCATTACTGTAATTTCCGTGTTTTATTGAATTTTTTGTATTTTGTTGTTTGATTTCCTTATATCTTTTTCTGTATAATTTTTAGTTTTTTCCTTAGTGGTTACCCAGGAGATTATATTTAACATCTTAATTTTGTAACAATCAGATTTGAATTAATTCCAACTTAGTTTCAATAACATGTACAAATTATGCGCCTTTACTGCTCCATCCCTTTCCTCTATGTTGGTAATGTTACAATTACTTCTTTATATATTGAGTGCCCATTAACATAGCATTGTAATCATTGATTTATGCATTCATTGTATGGAAAAGGAAGAGGACAAACCAAATATGTGATGCTGCTACATTTTACATTTACCTGTGTGGCTGCCTTTATCACTGCTCTTTATTTCTCTGTATGCTGTCTAGTGTTCTTTCATTATAATTTGGAGAAGTCCTTTCACCATTTTTGTAGAACAGGTGTACAGTTGACAAACTCCCCTCAGTTTTTTTATCTGAGTATGTCTTAATTTTGCATTCATGTTTCTAAAAATAAATTTTATTTTTTACAACTGTTTTAGATTGAGAGAAAAATTGACTGGAGGGTACAGAAAATTTCCATACTGCCCTGTCCCCATGTAGGCACACACAGCCACCCTGTTATCAACATCCTACACCAGAGTGGTACGTTTGTTCACAATCAGTGAAAATACATTGACACATCATCACCCAAAACCTGTAGTTCACCTTAGAGATCACTCTTGGTGTTGTACCTTCAGTTCAGTTCAGTTCAGTCGCTCAGTCGTGTCCGACTCTTTGCGACCCCATGAATCGCAGCACACCAGGCCTCCCTGTCCATCACCATCTCCCAGAGTTCACTCAAACTCACGTCCATCGAGTCAGTGATGCCATCCAGCCATCTCATCCTCTGTCATTCCCTTCTCCTCCTGCCCCCAATCCCTCCCAGCATCAGAGTCTTTTCCAGGGAGTCAACTCTTCCCATGAGGTAGCCAAAGTACTGGAGTTTCAACTTCAGCATCATTCCTTCCACAGAACACCCAGGGCTAATCTCCTCTAGAATGGACTGGTTGGATCTCCTTGCAGTCCAAGGGACTCTCAAGAGTCTTCTCCAACACCACAGTTCAAAAGCATCAATTCTTCAGCGCTCAGCCTTCTTCACAGTCCAACTCTCACATCCATACATGACCACTGGAAAAACCATAGCCTTGACTAGACGGACCTTTGTTGGCAAAGTAATGTCTCTGCTTTTGAATATGCTATCTAGGCTGGTCATAACTTTTCTTCCAAGGAGTAAGTGTCTTTTAATTTCATGGCGCAGTCACCATCTGCAGTGATCTTGGAGCCCAGAAACATAAAGTCTGACACTGTTTCCACTGTTGCCCCATCTATTTCCCATGAAGTGATGGGACCAGATGCCATGATCTTCGTTTTCTGAATGATGAGCTTTAAGCCAACTTTTTCACTCTCCACTTTCTCTTTCATCAAGAGGCTTTTTAGTTCCTCTTCACTTTCTGCCATAAGGGTGGTGTCATCTGCATATATGCTGCTGCTGCTAAGTCACGTCAGTCGTGTCCGACTCTGTGCGACCCCAGAGATGGCAGCCCACCAGGCTCCCCTGTCCCTGGGATTCTGCAGGCAAGAACCCTGAAGTGGGTTGCCATTTCCTTCTCCAATGCAGGAAAGTGAAAAGTGAAAGTGAAGTCGCTCAGTCGTGTCCGACTTTTAGTGACCCCATGGACTACAGCCCACCAGGCTGTTTCATCCGTGGGATTTTCCAGGCAAGGGTACTGGAGTGGGGTGCCATGCATATCTGAGGTTATTGATATTTCTCCCAGCAATCTTGATTCTAGCTTGTGCTTCTTCCAGCCCAGAGTTTCTCATGATGTACTTTGCATATAAGTTAAATAAGCAGGGTGACAATATACAGCCTTGACGTACTTCTTTTCCTATTTGGAACCAGTCTGTTGTTCCATGTCCAGTTCTAACTGTTGCTTCCTGACCTACATTCAGTGGGTTTGTCACACAAATATACAGTGACATATATCCACCAGTATAGTATCATGCAGAGTCGTTTCACTGCCATAAAAAAATACTCTGCGCTCCATATCTATTCATCCCTCCCCCACCTTTCCCAGGCAACCGCTGATCCTTTTATAGTTTTGTCTTTTCCAAAATGTCATATTTTTGGAATCATACAGTATGTAGCCTTTAGGGACTGTTTGTTTTTTGTTTTTTTTTCACTTAGTAATATGAATTTGTTTCCTCCATGTCTTTTCAAAGCTTAATAGCTCATTTCTTTTTATCACTGAATAATATCCCATTGTCCCTATATACCACTGCTGCTAAGTCACTTCAGTCGTGTCCGACTCTGTGCGACCCCATAGACGGCAGCCCTCCAGGCTCCCCCATCCCTGGGATTCTCCAGGCAAGAACACTGGAATGGGTTGCCATTTCCTTCTCCAAGGAAATATACCACAGTTTGTTTATTCATTCACCTACTAAAGGACATTTTGATTGCTTCCAGGTTTCAGCCATTATGAATAAAGCTGCTCTTAACATTCTTGTGTAGGTTTTGGTGTAAATTTTCCATTCATTGGGGGTGATACCAAGGATCATGATCTCTAGGTTATTTGTTACGGGTATGTTTAGTTTTGTAAGAAAACGCCAAACTATCTTCCAAAGTGGCTGTCCCATTTTGCATTCCCACCAGGGAACGAGAATTTCTATTGCTCCACACCCTTGTCAGTATTGGATGTTGATAGTATTTTGAGGTTTGGCTATTCTAATAGGTGTGGAATGGTATCTTGTTTTAATTGGTCATACCCTAGTAAATCTATATGTCTTTAGATTTAAGGCAGGTTTCTTGTAGACAGCTTTATAGTTAGATCTTGCTTTTTGGTCCGCTTTGACAATATCTATCTTTTAATTGGTGTATTTAGACCATTAATGTTTAAAGTGATTTTTTTATATAGTTAGATTAATATCTACAATATTTGTTCCTATTTTCTATTTGTTGCCTTTGTTCTTTGCCCCTATTTTTTGTTTTCCATTCTTTTTCTGCCATTTTTTATTTTAATTGAGCATTTTATGTGATTCTATTTTCTCCTCTTTTTTAGCATATAGGTGGTTCCTTTTTAAAAAATAAAACAAACTTTTTTAGTGTTTTCTCTTTAGAGTTTGCAATACACATTTACAAGTAATCCAAGTTCACTTTCCTATAGGATACTTCTTCATACATAGTACAAGTACTTTATAATAACAAAATAATCCTAATTCCTCCCTTTCATCCCTTGTATCGATGTTAGCTAGCATTCATAACACATATATATAAACATGCATAAAGATATGTATTATATGTTATGTATTACATGTATGGACATATGTATTCATATACACCGTTGCTATTTTTATTTTAAACAAATTATGTTAGATCACTTAAGATAGAAAGTAAAAGTTCGTATTTCACTTTCATTTATTCCTTCTCCAGTGCTCTTCCTTTGCTTATGTAGGTACGATTTTCTGACGGATATCATTTTCCTTCTCTCTGGAGAATTTCTTTCGACATTTCTTACAAGACAATGCTACTGATGACAAATTCTCTCAATTTCGAGTATTAAGTATTAAATTTAAAATTTTTTATTTATTTATTTTTGCCTGTGCTGGGTCTTAGTTGCTACATTTGGGCTTTCTCTAGTTGCAGAGACCAGGGGCTACACTTCGTTGCAGTGTGCTGGCTTCTTACCATGGTGACTTTTCCTCTTGTGGAGCACTGGCCCGAGGCACGAGGGCTTCAGGGGTGGTGGCACATGGGCTTAGTTGTCTCACAACATGTAGGATCTTAAATCATAGACCAGGGGTCAAACTTTTGTCCCCTGCATTGGCAGGCCAATTCTTAACCACTGGACCACCAGGGAACTATTAAATTCCCTCAATTTTGGTTTGTCTGAGAAAGTTTTTATTTCTCCTTCACTTTTGAAGGATAATTTCACAAAATTCTTGGTTGATGTTTTTTTTTTTTTTTCTTTTAATACTTTTAATATTTAACTCTCCTCTCTTCTTGTTTCAGTGATTTCTTCGGTGAAGTTGTATAATAGTTTTAATCTTTCCTCCTCTGTATATAAGGCACTTTTTCTTCTGACTTCTTTGAAGATTTTGTCTTTATCTGGGATCTCCTTCAGTTTGAATATGATATGCCTATGCGTAGGGTTTTTGTCTGTTTGCTTGCTTTGGCATTTACCCTGCCTAGTGTTCTCTGAGCTTCCTGGATATGTGGTTTGGTATCTGCCATTAACTTGGGGAAATTCTCAACAATGATTGTCTCAGATAATTCTCTTTGTTTTTCTCTTTATTCTTTTTTCACATATACCTTTTTTAGTTGTTCTTCAGTTTAGGGATATTCTGTTCAGTTTTACATTTTCCAAGTCTTTTTTTTTTTTCTTTGTTTTTTCACTTTGGAAGTTATACTGACATATCCTCAAGGTCAGAGATTTTTATTCAGCTATGTCCATCCCACTAATGAGCCCATCAAAGTTATTCTTCTATTATTACAGTGTTTTTAATCTCTAAAATTTATTTTTTATTCTTACATTGCCCATATGTTCATGCGTGCTATCTGCTTTATCCACTGGAGACCTTAATGTATTAATAATAATTGTTTTAAATTCCCAATCTGGTAATTCCAACATCCCCACCACATCTGAGTTTGGTTCTGATGCTTACTTTATCTCTTCAAACTGTGTTTTCTGTCTTATGTCTTCTAACTTTTTGTTCTTGTTGTTGAAAGCCAGACATGATGTATTGGATAAAAGCATCTCTGGTAAAGAGGCCTTAAGTCGTGTGGTGGTAAGGTAGGGAGGAGGGGAAGCCTTCTATAGTCCTGTGGTTAGGTCTTAGTCTTTTTGTGAACCTGTATGTGTACTGTGAACTGTGAACCTCTGTCTCCCCCACTATTTCCTGCTTTATTAGGTGAGACAGGATGGCTAGAGTGATGTGGAACTGGGTATTTCCCTTCTCCCACATGGAAGACTGCAATGGATTGGAATCAGGTATTTCCCTTCCTCAGGTCAGTTAGGCTAAAACTAAACCCCATTAGTCTAGGCTAGGGTAAAAGTTTCTCTTGAGGGTAGGCCTTGTTAAGAACTAGTAGAAGGCTGTACCATATTTGACAATGGTTACTTTCCACCTGCTAGAGCTAGAGGGGATTTTTCTCCAATATTCACTGTGAGAACCAAGTTAAGCTCTTGGAGGTAAACTTAACAAAAATGTGGTGACTCTCTGACTGATTTTTTCTCTCTCAGGCTTGTTCACACCAAACCTCCAGCAATTTGGCAGTTATAGTTTAGGTTCTAACCTGACAGTGGTTCCCTTGAAAGTTTCTATTTGAGAGTTTCCACTCTAGGATGCTTTAGTTGTCTGTATCTGCCTCTCCAGTTTTTTGGGTGACAGTTTGCTTTGTGAATTCATTAGTCCGATGGCTCAAAGAAGAGTTGTTGGTTTTTTGTTTGTTCAGCTTTCTATTTGTTAAGAAGAAATGATGATTTCCTAGCTCCTGGAAGTTTCTTTTTCACTTTTGGAGAATAGTATTGCTAAATAGAGAATTATTGTTTTGGTTTTTTTTTTTTTTCCTTTTCAGCACTTTTAGTATCTCATCCACTGCCTCATGGCTTCATGGTTTTTAATGGAAATGGGATGTTAAACTTATGGATTCCTTGTACATAATAAGTTGCTTCTCTCTTGCTGTTTGCAGGATTCTCCCTTTATTTTTGGCTTTCAACAGTTTGACTCTAATATGTTTCTGTATTGATCACTATAGGTTTATCTCACTTGCAGTCACTGAGCTTCTTGCATATGTAGATTCACATCTTTTGTCAAGTTTATAAGGCTTTCAGCCGTTATATTCAGCTATTATAGCCGTTAAGAATATTTTTCAAATATTCTTTTTGCACTTTTCTCTCACTCTGGGGTTCCTGTTTTGTGTACATTTGATGCCCACACAGGTCCCTTAGGTTTCTGTACTTTTCTTCCATCCTTTCTCTTTCTGTTCCTAAGACTGGATAATTTCAAACGACCTATTCAAAGTCACTAATTCTCTCTTCTGCCAGTTCAACTCTGCTGTTGAAACTTCTAATGAATTTTTCATTACTGTTTTTAGTTCCAGAATTTTAATTTCTATTTCTGCTATGAATTGAATATTTATATTCTTCCAAAATTCATATGTTTTAATGGAATACTCAACGTGATGGTATTTAGAAGAGGGGCCTCTCTGGTAGGTAATTATGTCATGGGAGTGGAGCCCTGTGAATGGGATTAGTGCCCTTTTTAGAAGAGGCCAGACAGCTTACTCACCCTCTTTCTGCCATGTTGAGGATAGAGTGAGAAGCTGAAAGTCTGTAACCTGAAAGAGATTTCTAACCAGAACCTGATCATTCTGGCTCCCTGATTTCAGACTTCTAACCTCCAGAGCATTAAGAAATAAATTTCTGTTGTTTATAAGCCACTCAGTCTATGATACTTTGTATAGCAGCCCAAACTGACTAACAGAGTTTCTCTTTTAGGTTTCTACCGTTTTATTGATAGTCTCTATTTGGTGAGAAATCTTTCTTCTGGTTTCTTTTTATCAACTTCAATTTATCATATTAAGATGTTGATTTAAAGTCTTTGTCTAGTAAGAACAATGCCTTGACTGTTTCTGGACAGTTTTTTTAATTAATTTCTTTGGTTTCTTAAATGAGCCACACTGACTTGTTTCTTTCATGCCTAATTTTTTTTTTAATGAGACCTTCTGAATTTTATAATGTGGCAATTATAGAAATACAATTCTACCCCCTCTTCAGGGTTTGTTGTTATTCTTTGTCATGGGTTGTTGTTATTTGCTTATTAAGTGACTTTTATAAAACTTCTTCTAAAGTGTATATTCTTTGTCATGTATGGCCACTGAAATCTGTGTTCTGTTACCTAGTCATTGGTTGTGTTTTGGTAGAATTACCTTAAGTGCCTGGAATCAACAGAAGAAAAAAAGAAGAAGAAAGGCTTCTTCCAGTCTTTGTAGATTGGCTCTGTGTTGGGGCAGTCCTTCAATGCCTTATCAAGCAGTTTATAACCTTGCCTTCTCCTTTAAGTTTTGCTTGCACAGAATTTGCAGGCAGGCTAAATGTGAAAGCTTTGGATCTTCTTGGGCTTTTTCTGCGCGTGTGTCTTGCTCTGTGTGTGTTCATGACCTTCTTGATTCTCTGGTGCACATGGGGGCCTTTACAGTCCCTATTCGTGCATATATCTCCTTTCCTAATCTCTTTCTTTTCTCGGCTCTCAGTCTAAGTGTTGTCTCTTTCTCAAAGCTGCTGTATCTAACACCTTTGCCTTTAAATGCTTTCAGCAAAAGCTGCCCAGGAAGTGGCCCCAGCCCTGAGAATGCTCTGAGTAGGATGAAACAAAGGGAAACCTTTGTGTAGGTCCTTAATGGAGCCACAAGAGAGGTCAAGACCCAAAACCACAATGTTTTGAGAATAAGGTTTGTGTTGCTCCCTCTGACTCTAGAAACCTGTACCAGGATTGCAGGCTGCCGTCCTCACTACTAGTTTTTGTTTGTTTGTTTTCCTTGAGGAAAGATTCTTAACCTCCAGGTTAAATTTCATATATACATGGGAATATTCAGTTTATTTACTCCTTATTGAGTGACTTTTGGTAGTTAGTGCCTTTCAAGGAATTTTTCTGTTTCACCTAAGTTATCAAAATATTGGCATTCTACTATTCATAATATTCTCTTTTAAATATGTGATATGTAGTGATCTCTCATTTTTGATGAAAATATTGGTAGTTTTTGTCTTATGTTACTTCTTTTTTCTCCAGTTTATCTACAGGTCTATAAGCTTTATTGATTTTTTAAAATAACCAACATTTGTGTTTATTTATTTTCTCTTATTGTTTTTCTTTTTTTAATTTCATTGCTTGCAAGTCTTGGCTTTTTTACTTTTCACCTTCTATTTGCTGTGATGTTAATTTGCTCTTTTTTTTCTTTTTTCATGAAGTAAAAAGCATCTATTATTGATTTGAGATATTTTCCCCCCTAATATAAGCAGTTGATAGTTTAAATTTGTTTCTAATCACTGCATTCACTGTACCCCACAAATTTTGATATGTAATTTCAATTTTCAGTCATTAAGGTATTTTATAATGTCCCTTGTAATATTTTTCTTTGATCTATAGAAGTCTTTATAATTGTGTTGATTAATTTCCAGATCATCAGTGGTTTTCAAAATAGTTTTCTATTACTTTGCTAGCATGTGAGATGAATACAATTGTGCAGTAGTTTGAACGTTCTTTGGCATTGCCTTTCTTTGGGATTGGAATGGAAACTGACCTTTTCCAGTTCTGTAGCCACTGCTGAGTTTTTCAAGTTTGCTGGCATATTGAGTGCAACACTTTCACAGCATCATCTTTTATAATTTGAAAGAGCTCACCTGGAATTCCATAACCTCTACTAACTTTGTAGTGATGCTTCCTAAGGCCCACTTGTTTTCCTATTCCAGGTGTATGGCTCTAGGTGAGTGATCACACCATCGTGGTTATCTGGGTCATGAAGATCTTTTTTGTATAGTTCTTCTATGTATTCTTGTCACCTCATCTTAATACTTTCTGCTTCTATTAGGTCCATACCATTTCTATCCTTTCTTGTGCCCATCTTTGCATGAAATATTCCCTTGGTATCTCTAATTTTCTTGAAGAGAGCTCCAGTCTTTTCCATTCTATTGTTTCCCTCTGTTTTTTTGCATTGATCACTGAGGAAAGCTTTCTTTGTCTCTCCTTGCTATTCTTTGGAACTCTGCATTCAGATGGGTATATCTTTCCTTTTCTCCTTTGCCTTTCACTTCTCTTCTTTACTCAGCTGTATGTAAGACCTCCTTAGACAACCGTTTTGCCTTTTTTCATTTTTTTTCCTTGGGGATGATCTTGATCCCTGCCTCCTGTACAGTGTCATGAACCTCTGTCCATAGTTCTTCAGGCACTCTATCAGATCTAATCCCTTGAATCTATTTGTCACAGCCACTGTATAATCAAAAGGGATTTAATTTTGGTCATACCTGAATGGTCTAGTAGCTTTCCCTACTTCCTTCAGTTAGAGTCTGAATTTGGCAATAAGGAGTTCATGATCTGAGCCATAGTCAGATACTGGTCTGGTTTTTGCTGACTGTATAGATCTTTTCCATCTTTGGCTGCAAAGAACATAAACAACCTGATTTCGGTATTGACCATCTGGTGATGTCCATGTGTAGAGTCTTCTCTTGTGTTGTTGGAAGAGGGTGGCATTCTCTCAGCAAAACTCTGTTAGCCTTTGCCCTGCTTCATTTTACACTCCAAGGCCAAATTTGCTGTTACTCCAGATATCTCTTGACTTCCTACTTTTGCATTTCAGTGCCCTATGATGAAAAGGATACCTTTTTTGGGTGTTAGTTCTAGAACGTCCTATAGATCGTCATAGAACTGGTCAGCTTCTTCAGCATTAGTGGTTGGGTTATAGACTTGGATTACTGTGATATTGAATGGTTTGCCTTGGAAATGAACAGAGATCATTCTGTTGTTTTTGAGGCTGCACCCAAGTATTGCATTTAGGACTCTTTTGTTGACTATAAGGGCTTCAGTTCAGTTCAGTTCAGTCACTCAGTTGTGTCTGACTCTTTGTGACCTAATAGACTGCAGCATGCCAGGCTTCCCTGTCCATCACCAGCTCCCAGGCTTGCTCAAACTCATGTCCATCATGTCAGTGATGCCATCTAACCATCTCATCCTCTGCCATCCCCTTCTCCTCCTGCCTTCAATCTTTCCCACCATCAGGGTGTTTTCCATTGAGTCAGTTCTTCGCATCAGGTGGCCAGACTACTGGAGTTTCAACTTCAGTATCAGTCCTTCCAACAAATATTCAGGACTGATTTCCTTTAGTATTGACTGGCTGGATCTCCTTGCAGTCCAAGAGACCCTCAAGAGTCTTCTCCAACACCACAGTTCAAAAGCATTTTTGAATTGTTCAGTGCTCAGCTTTCTTTATAATCCCACTCTTTTATCCATACATGACTACTGGAAAAACCATAGCCTTGACTAGAAGGACCTTTGTTGGCAAAGTAATGTCTCTGATTTTTAACATGCTGTCTAGGTTGGTCATAGATTTTCTTCCAAGGAGAAAGCGTCTTTTAATTTCATGGGTGCAGTCACCATCTGCAGTGATTTTGGAGTCCAAGAAAATAAAGTCTCTCACTATTTCCGTTGTTTCCCCATCTATGTATCCTTTTCATTATAGGGGACTGAAATGAAAAAGGAGGAAATCAAGAGATACCTGGAGTACAAAAAATTTGGCCTAGGAGTGCAAAATGAAGCAGGGCAAAGGCTAACAGAGTTTAGCTAAGAGAACACACTGGTCATAGCAAACACCCTCTTCCAACAACACAAGAGAAGTCTCTACACGTGGATATCACCAGATGGTCAATACCAAAATCAGATAGTTTATATTCTTTGTAGCCAAAGATGGAGAAGCTCTATACAGTCAGCAAAAACAAGACCAGGAGCTGACTGTGGTTCAGATCATGAATTCCTTATTGCCAAATTCCGACTTAAATCAAAAATAGGGGAAACCACTACACCATTCAGGTATGACCTAAATAAAATCTCTTATGATTATACAGTAGAAGTGACAAATAGACTCAAGGGATTAGATCTGATAGAGTGCCTGAAGAACTATGGACAGAGGTTTGTGTCATTGTATAGCAGGCAATGATGAAAACCATCCCCAAGAAAAAGAAATGCAAAAAGGCAAAATAGTTGTCTGAAGAGGTCTTGCAAATAGCTGAAAAAAGAAGAAAAGTGAAAGGCAAAGGAGAAAAGGAAAGATATACCCATCTGAATGCAGAGCTCCAAAGAATAGCAAGGAGAGGTAAGAAAGCCTTCCTCAGTGATCAGTGCAAAGAAACAGAGGAAAATAACAGAACAGGAAAGATTAAAGCTCTGTTCAAGAAAATTAAAGATACCAAGGGAATATTTCATGCAAAGATGGGCACAAGAAAGGATAGAAATGGTATGGACCTAACAGAAGCAGAAGATATTCAGAAATGGTGGCAAGAATACACAGAAGAACTATACAAAAAAGATCTTCATGACCCAGATAACCACGATGGTGTGATCACTCACCTACAGCCAGACATCCTGGAATGCAAAGTCAAGTGGGCCTTAGGAAGCATCACTACAAACAAAGCTAGTGGAGGTGTTGGAATTTCAGTTGAGCTCTTTCAAATCCTGAAAGATGATGCTGTCAAAATGTTGCACTCAATATGCCAGCAAACTTGGAAAACTCAGCAGTGGCCACAGAACTGGAAAAGGTCAGTGCTCATTTCAATCCCAAAGAAAGGCAAGGCCAAAGAATGTTCAAACTACCACAAAGTTGCACTCATCTCACACGCCAGCAAAGTAATGCTCAAAATTCTCCAGTCTAGTCTTCAACAGTATGTGAACAATGAACTTCTAGATTTTCAAGCTGGATTTAGAAAAGGCAGAGGAACCAGAGATCAAATTGCCAACATCCACTGGATCATCAAAAAGGCAAGAGAGTTCCAGAAAAATATCTATTTCTGCTTTATTGAGTACACCAAAACCTTTGACTGTGTGGATCACAACAAACTGGAAAATTCTTCAAGAGTTGGGAATAACAGCCCATCTTACCTGCCTTCTAAGAAATCTGTATGCAGGTCAAGAATCAATAGTTAGAAATGTACATGGAATAACAGACTGGTTCCAAATTGGGAGAGGAATACGTCAAGGCTGTATATTGTCATCCTGCTTATTTAACTTATATGCAGAATACATCATGTGAAATGCCGGGCTGGATGAAGCACAAGCTGGAATCAAGATTGCTAGGAGAAAT
>NW_011495030.1:8521207-8525719 GCF_000754665.1 Bison bison bison
ACACCTCAGATATGCAGATGACACCACCCTGATGGCAGAAAGTGAAGAGGAACTAAAAAGCCTCTTGATGAAAGTGAAAGAGGAGAGTGAAAATGTTGGCTTAAAACTCAACCTTCAGAAAACTAAGATCATGACATCTGGTCCCATCACTTCATTGAAAATAAATGGGGCAGCTATGTGGGCTACTCCATTTCTTATACTCTATTTTTGCCCACAGTAGTAGGTATAATGGTCACCTGAATTAAGTTCACCCATTCCAGTCCATTTTAGTTCGCTGATTCCTAAAATATCGATGTTCACTCCTGCTATCTTCTGTTTGACCACTTTCAAGGCAGGCTCTCTCAATTTCCTATTTACCCTCAATCATTTATCTCTGTTAATCTGGGGCATATGGATGGTTGATGGGAAATTTAAAACACTGCAACACTGTCTTAGAAAAAAGCAGCAGCTTCTTTCATTTATTCTTTCTTTTTAAAATTTATTTATTTATTTATGTGGCCATGTTGGATCTTAGTTTTGGCTTGCAGAATTTTCATTGCTTCATGTGGAATCTTTCACTATGGTACATGGACACTCTAGTTGTGGCACCTGGGCTTCAGAAGTTGCCATGTGCAGACTTAGGTACTCCAGGGCACGTGGGATCTTAGTTCCCTGACCAGGGATTGAACCCATTTCGTCTGCATTGCACAGCAGGTTCTTAACCACTGGAACACCAAGGACATCTCCAGCAGTTTCTTTTTTCACTACAGTTCCTCCTGGTTGTTGTATGTTTTTGACTAGGTTACAGAGTTCTTCAGAAGTGAATTATAACTTTTTTTATTTTTTTTTTTATTTTTTTATTTTTTTTTTTTGAATTATAACTTTTTTTAAAGAGTCATTTTTTACTAAGGTATAACATACATTTCACGTGTACATTATATTCTACTTCTATATACACTACAGCATGCTAACCACCAAAAAGTTAGTTTCTATGCATTACCATACAGTTAGTCCCCTTTACCTGTTTCAATCTATCGCCTCCACTGCTCCTTCCCTTCTGTGCTCTGTATCTGTGTGTTTATTTGTGTTTAGTTTGGTTACTTAATATATTGTTTGCTTGTTTTTATATTCCACATATAAGTGAAATTGTATGATATTTATCTTACTTCATCTGACTTGTTTCATCTTAGCATAGTACCCTCAAGGTCTATTCATGTTGCTGCTGATGGCAAGAATTTACCCTTTTTATGGATGAGTAGTGTTCCATTGTATATGTAAATGATATCTTATTTATCCATTCATTCAATGATGGGAACTTAAATTGTTTCTATACCTTGGCTACTGTAAATAATATTGTGATGAACATATAGGAATGCATATATCTTTTCAAGTTAGTATTTTTGTATTCTTTGAATAAATACCCAGTAGATAGTCATCCAGTTTCTTTCTGTCTCTCTCTTTCTCCCTCCCTCCCTCTTTCTCTTTGCATGTGGCTATAAAGTTTTTTGACACTATTTATTGAAGAGACTGTCCTTTCTCCATTGCATTTTCTTTGCTCTTTTGTTGTAAATTAACTGTTCATATATGTGTGGGTTCATGTTAGGGGTCTCAATTCTGTTTTGTTGATCTGTGTATCTGTTTTTCTGCCAATACCATGTTGTTTTGATTGCTATAGCTTTGTAATATAGTTGGATTCAGGAAATGTGACACCTCCAATTTTGTTTCTTTTTCTCAGGATTGCTTTAGCTATTCAGGATCTTTTGTGATTCCATATAAACTTTAGAATTTTTTTGTTCTATTTCTGTTAAAAATGTTCTTGGAATTTTGATAGAGATTGCATCAAATCTGTAGATTAGGTAATATAGACATTTTAGCAATATTAATTCTTCTAATCCATGAGTGCAGAATATCTTTCCATTTATTTGTGTCTTTTTCAGCTTTCAACAGTACCTTATCATTTTCAATATACAGGTGTTTAACTCCAATCACTGCAGATGGTGATTGCAGCCATGAAATTAAAAGACGCTTACTCCTTGGAAGGAAAGTTATGACCAACCTAGATAACATATTCAAAAGCAGAGACATTACTTTGCCAAAAAAGGTTCATCTAGTCAAGGCTATGGTTTTTCCAGTCGTCATGTATGGATGTGAGAGTTGGACTGTGAAGAAAGCTGAGTGCCGAAGAATTGATACTTTTGAACTGTGGTGTTGGAGAAGACTCTTGAGAGTCCTTTGGACTGCAAGGAGATCCAACCAGTCCATTCTGAAGGAGATCAGCCCTGGGATTTCTTTGGAAGGAATGATGCTAAAGCTGAAACTCCAGTACTTTGGCCACCTCATGCGAAGAGTTGACTCATTGGAAAAGACTCTGATGCTGGGAGGGATTGGGGGCAGGAGGAGAAGGGGACGACAGAGGATGAGATGGCTGGATGGCATCACTGACTCGATGGACGTGAGTCTGAGTGAACTCCGGGAGATGGTGATGGACAGGGAGGCCTGGCGTGCTGCAATTCATGGAGTCGCAAAGAGTCGGACATGACTGAGCAACTGAACCAAACTGAACTGAACTACCTCCTTGGTTAAATGTATTTCTAGGTATTTTAGTCTTTTTGTTGCAATTGTCAGTGGGATTATTTTTCTAATTTCTCTTTCAGCTCTCTTATTGTTAATGAGATAGCCACAGAGTTTTTGCATGTTGATTTTGTACCTTTTGACTTTATTATGTGCATTTATTAATTTCTAACAGATTTTTGGAGGAATCTTTATGGTTCTGTTTATATAAAATCATGCTATTTACAAATAGTGATAGTTTTACTTCTTCCTTTCCGATTTGAATGCCTTTTATTTCAATATTGAGTCATATCTTTAAAGCAGCGTTAATTTTCTGGTATTGCCATCAATACCTTACAGTTCTATGTCGTACAATTCATCACCCATGTTTGGATGATATGTGAAGGTGAGAATGCTTTTGCTCTATTTTCAAATTTGGTCAGTGATTCTATGGAAGGTTAAGCTTCTTTTTTGCTGGTTTTAATCATGTTGTATTTCCTCTTCCAAGTACTCCTAATTTTTACCTTGTAGACCTGAACCTTCAAAGGCAAGAGTGCTGGAGATTCTTGTGCCAAGGAAGGCCTGGTGCTGAATGGTGAAGGACATGGCTAAAGGGCTTTGTTTTAGTAAGTTATAGAGAAGACTTTCCAAGCTGAGTGTCTGTCTTTACAAAAACTGTGCATTCTTGTTTGAATGTTCAAGCCTTTTGAAGGCTGCTAAATGTGCTGGGCTTCACTTCATAGCTGTAGATCACCAATACAGCAGAGATATCTAGGGGTATTGCTGGCTATACAAGTTCCCAGAAATTAAGTATGAGTATTCATGAGTGTCTTTTTATGCCTGCTGGATTCCTATATCTTATGGGGCAAGAGATGATGAGGGCAGTTTATCAACTCTAGTCCAATACTATGAATTTCACCTTAACTTGAGAATGGGTTTATCAGGAACACGTAGAGTTGTGTCTCAACTCTAGCTGTCCATTGGAACCAACTGGGAAACTTACAAAAACACCAATGCCTGGGCTTCTACCTAGCCAAATTGAATCAGAGCTCCTGGGGGTATGGTTCCCAGCACTGGTATTTTTTCTAAAGTCCTGAAGGGACTGTCACATGTAACCACAAATTAGAAACCTTTAACTTAGAGAAATGATTTTCAAACTCACCTGCACATTAGAGTCACCAGGGAATTTAAAAATATCCAAATACCCAGGCTTCACCCTGAACCAATTAAGTCAGAATATGTGGGAGTAAGACCCATGCATCAGTATTTTTTTTTTCAGCTACCCAGATGATTAATATGTGACCAAGTTTGGGAACCTTTTAAAAACTCTCTTCTTCTCTATGTAAATTAGTTCATGCCTAATACAGATATGCTGTTTGCTCTGAGTTAATTATATCACTGCTTCTCAAATATATATGTTCATATGATTACGCTGGGGTTTGTTAAAATGCATATTCTGAATCAGCAGAGGTAGCACTGAGATTCTGCGTTCCCAACAAGATCCCAGATGATACCAATGTTACTGGTTAAGTGAACCACACTTTGAGTAGCAATGAGTCTTGCCATTGTATGGTCATCTAGATGAATCTTCAATTGAGAAAATAAAAAGACACAATATAGATTTTCATATACAGGCCAATAGTTTAAGATGCTTGCTCCTTGAAGGAAAGTTATGACCAACCTAGATAGCATATTCAAAAGCAGAGACATTACTTTCCAATAAAAGTTCATGTAGTCAAGGCTATGGTTTTTCCTGTGGTCACGTATGGATGTGACAGTTGGACTGTGAAGAAGGCTGAGCGCCGAAGAATTGATGCTTTTGAACTGTGGTGTTGGAGAAGACTCTTGAGAGTCCCTTGGACTGCAAGGAGATCCAACCAGTCCATTCTGAAGGAGATCAGCCCTGGGATTTCTTTGGAAGGAATGATGCTAAAGCTGAAACTCCAGTACTTTGGCCACCTCATGCGAAGAGTTGACTCAATT
>NW_011495030.1:8525819-8588848 GCF_000754665.1 Bison bison bison
ACTCGATGGACGTGAGTCTGAGTGAACTCCGGGAGTTGGTGATGGACAGGGAGGCCTGGCGTGCTGCGATTCATGGAGTCGCAGAGTCGGACACGACTGAGCAACTGATCTGATCTGATCTGATCTGACCCTGCACTTAAATTCTGGTAGAATATGATAGTTAATTTGGGAAACTTAATTAAACAATTAGGGCAAAATAGTTGTCCTAGATAATGTTGGAATGTTTCAGATAGAACCACTTGTCAGATAGGCTTTAAAAAAGATTCAAGCACTGGATGGTTTACAATACTAGAGCAGTGGCAGAATTCCTTAAAAATTTATCTCCAAAACCATTGTGTAAAGCAGAAATAATAACTATACAGACTTTACTATGATTTAAAATTTTTTGTATTTGATGGGAAGTTATGCAGATGTTCCTGGACACCCTGAACCATTTCCATACAACCTCTGATCCCTCTGAGCATGGACTGAAATCCTTTGATTTAATGTACAGAGAATGCAAGAAATCTATTCTGAGGAAATCAGTTAGATTTAAGTTGAGCATACATTTGAAATCTTTGTTTATGTAATAGCTCGTAGTCACTGGAGTAATTTAGTTATTCATTATTTATTCGAAAAAAAACTTTCATTGTTGACTTTTTATGAATCAGACATAATTCTAGGAAATGGAAATACCAGTGGGAAGATCTATTCAAAATTAACAGAGGAGATAATTTTTATTCAGTTCAGTTCAGTCACTCAGTCATGTCCGACTCTTTGCAACCCCATAGACCACAGCATACCAGGCTTCCCTATCCATCACCAATTTCCAGAGCTTGCTCAAACTCATGTCCATCGTGTTGGTGATACCATCCAACCATTTTATCCTCTGTCATCCCCTTCTCTTCCTGCCTTCAATCTTTCCCAGCATCAGGGTCTTTTCCAATGAGTCATTTCTTTGCATCAGGTGGTTAAAGTATTGAAGTTTCAGCTTTAGCATTAATCCTCCCAATGAATGTTCAGGATTGTATTCCTTTAGGATTGACTGGTGTGATCTCCTTGCAGTCCAAGGGACTCTCAAGAGTCTTCTCCAACACCACAGTTCAAAAGCATCAATTCTTTAGTGCTCAGCTTTTATATGGTCCAACTCTCACATCCATACATGACTACTGGAAAAACTTTGACTAGACAGACCTTTGTCGACAAAATAATGTCTCTGCTTTTTAATATGCTGTCTAGGTTGGTCATAGCTTTTCTTCCAAGGAGCAAGCGTCTTTTAATTTCATGGCTGCAGTCACTATCTGCAGTGATTTTAGAGCCCAAGAAAATAAAGTCTGTCACTGTTTCCATTGTTTTTCCATCTATTTGCCATGAAGTGATGGGACCAGATGCCATGATCTTAGTTTTTTGAATGTTGAGTTTAAGCCAACATTTTCACTCTCTTCTTTCACTTTCATCAACAGACTCCTTAGTTCTCTTCGCTTTCTGCACATCTGAGGTTATTGATATTTCTCCTAGCAATCTTGATTCCAGCTTGTGCTTCATCCAGCCTGGCATTTCACATGATGTATTCTGCATATAAGTTAAATAAGCAGGGTGACAATATACAGCCTTGATGTACTCCTTTCCCAATTTGAAACCAATCTGTTGTTCCATGTCCAGTTCTAACTGTTGCTTCTTGACCTGCATACAGATTTCTCGGGAGGCAGGTAAGGTGGTATGGTATTCCCACTTCTTGAAGAATTTTCCATGGTTAGATGTGAGCCATACAATCAAAGGCTTTGGCGTACTCAATAAAGCAGAAGTAGATTTTTTTCTGGAACTCTCTTGCCTTTTTGATGATCCAGTGGATGTTGGCAATTTGATCTCTGGTTCCTCTGCCTTTTCTAAATCCAGCTTGAACATCTGGAAGTTCATGGTTCCCATACTGTTGAAGACTGGACTGGAGAATTTTGAGCATTACTTTGCTGGCGTGTGAGATGAATGCAATTGTGCAGTAGTTTGAACATTCTTTGGCCTTGCCTTTCTTTGGGATTGAAATGAGCACTGACCTTTTCCAGTTCTGTGGCCACTGCTGAGTTTTCCAAATTTGCTGGCATATTGAGTGGAGCACCTTAACAGCATCATCTTTTAGGATTTGAAATGCTCAACTGGAATTCCAACACCTCCACTAGCTTTGTTTGTAGTGATGCTTCCTAAGGCCTACTTGACTTCACATTCCAGGATGTCTGGCTCTAGGTGAGTAATCACACCATCATGGTTATCTGGGTCATGAAGATTTTTTTGGTAAAGTTTATTTTTATTATGTATTTATTTATGTTAAATATTTATTTATATACATAAAATTTTGTATTTTATTTCATTTTTATTAACAAATTGAAACATATGCAGAAATTCAGGGAAAAAAAGCTGTGCTAAAGTGCAAGGTGAAGCAGCAAGTGTTGATGCAGCTGCAGCAAGTTATCCAAATCTAGCTAAGATGAAGTTGACTACACTAAACAACAGATTTCCAATGTAGATGAAAAGCCTTACATTAGAAGAAGATGGCATCTAGGATTTTCATTGCTAGAGAGGAAAAGTCAATGCCTGCTTCAAAGCTTAGGACAGGCTTTTCTTTTTAGAGATTAATGTAATTGTGACTTTAATTTGGAGCCAGTGGTCATTTCAGAAATCCTAGGACCCATAAACACTACACTAAATCTACTCTGTGCTGTATAAACAGCACTACAGTCTAAATGACGGCACATCTGTTCACAACATGGGTTACTGAATACTTTAAGTCCTCTGTGGAGACCTACTGCTCAGAAAAAAAAAAAAAAGATTCCTTTCAAAATATTACCGCTGGTCATACCAGGAGTTCGGATGTGCAGTGAATTTAATGTTGTTTTCATGCCTATTACCACAGCATGAATTCTGAAACCCATGGCTCAAAGAGTCATTTTGACCTCAAGCCATATTATTTAAGAAATACATTTTTTAAGGCTATAGCTTGTCCTTGATGGATCAGTGCCAAGTCACTTGAACACCTTCTAGGAACTGACCATTTTAAATGTCATTAAGAACATTCAAGTTTCATGGGAAGAGATCAAAATATCAACATTAATAGGAGTTTGGAAGAAGTGATTCCAACCCTCATGGATGATTTTGAAGGTTTCAGGACTTCAGTGGAGGAAGGAACTGCAGATGTGGTGGAAGAAGCCAGGGAACTAGAATCAGAAGTGGAGCCTGAGGATGTGACTGAACTACTACAATCTCATGATAAAAATTTTATGGATGAGGGATGGTTTCTTATGGGTGAGCAAGGAAAATGGTTTCTTGAGATGGAAGCTACTCCTGGTTGAAGATGCTATGGAGATTGTTGAAATGACAGCAAAGGATTTAGAATACTATATAAACTTTGTTGATAAAGCAGCAACAGGATTTGAGAGGGTCAACTCCAATTTTGAAAGAAGTTCTACTGTGAGTAAAATGCTATCAAACATCATTGCAGGCTACAGAGAAATCATCTATGAAATAAAGAGTCAATTAATGTGGCAAGCTTTCTTGTGTTCCAATTGCCTGTGTTAATAAAATGAAATAGCCACGCCAACCTTCAGCAACCATAACCCTGATCAGTCAGCAGCCATCAACATCGAGGCAAGACCCTCAGCTAGCAAAAATATTATGACTTGCTGAAGGTTAAGATGATGCTTAGCATTTTTTAAGTAATAAAGTATTTTTAATATTAATTTATTTGGCTGCACTGGGTCTTAGCTGCAGCACATGGGATCTTTGATCATCTCTGTGGCATGAGTTCCCTTGTTCCCTGCATTGGGAATACAGTCTTAGCCACTGGACCACCAGGAAGTCCCAATAAAGTATTTTTAAATTAATACATGTATACTTTTTTTAGACATCATGCTATTGCACTTAGTAGACTACTGTATAGTTTAAGCATAACTTTTATATATGTGGGGAAGTCAAAAAATTCATGTGACTTGCTTTATTGCTGTGGTCCAGAACCAAACCCTCAATATTTCAGAGGTATTCCTCTAATCGTGAAGCACAGAATACAAGGAGGGACTGTGTGAGAGAAGAATCCTTGTGGCTGCCAAACTCAGACTAAGTCGGGAGAAGATAGTTCTCCAAAGCATGAGGGCCACCCTGATTTAATAGGCAAAACCTGTTTGGAGTACAGTTGTCCCTCCATGTCCTTTGGTTCTGAATCCATGGATTCAACCAACCTCGGATTAATAATATTAGAAAAAAAATTGCAGAAAGTTCCAAGAAGCAAAATTTGAATTTGTCATATGCAGGCAACTATTTACATAGTATTTACATTTAAACTTTTTGTTGTTGTTCAGTCACAAAGTTGTGTCTGACTCTCTGTGACCCCATGAACTGCAGCTTGCCAGGCTTTAGATGGTATTAAGTATTATAAGTAACGCTGGTGACTTAAAGTAGGTGGGAAGATGTGCATAGGTTATATCCAAATACTGTGCCATTTTATATAAGAGACTTGAGTATCCACAGATTTTGGTATCCTAGGGTTATCCTGGAACGAGTCATCCTTGGTTACTGAGGGATGACTATAATACAGGTGAAGCTGGCAAGCTGACAGCAGAAGCTTCTCTACAACTCGGCTGCCTTCGATAGTTCTACCTCCTCTATTTCTAGGTCACTCTCTCAAGTACCCTAACTCCAAGCATCCTTCAAACAGTCCCTTACTGGACAAACCATTAATTTTTTTTTCTATTGTCCCCACCTACCTCATATCTTCATTCTCTTGCTTACTGAATTAAAATTCCATGATCAACTGTTATAATCAGTGATTTGCATACACCCTCAACTCCCTTGTCTCTTTTTCACTTCCTCTTACTCATCCAGGAAAACTCCAACATTGCTTTAATTAAGCTTTCTCTATTCCGAGCTTTGTCTTGTGCAGCTGAATGTGGGTGGGAAAAAACCCACAGCTGTGCTGCAGGGCCCGATTTCACGTTCTTGATGTCTAGTGGGCTCTTTCACTGCCTGGTTATCAAACTACATCTCCTTGGTCTTTTCACCTTCTGTTATTCTAAGTGACTTCTTCGTGCCTTCTCTGTTATCTTCAAACCTCAACGTCTTTACCCCCTCCCACCCAAATTCACTGTCAGTTGACGATGATCTTGCATCCTATACACAGAAAAAAAAAACTAGAATCAGTTCGTGAATAGAACACTCATCTGTCAGGGTTGTCGCCATGTAACCTGCTTTCTTTTACTGTTTGGAGGTGCTTTACTGAAGGGAATCTCCTGGGAGGTAGGTAGCTGGCTTATGGCCTCTGGTTGATTTACTTTAGTTTCACTGCAGTTTACACAGAAGGCCCTCCCCATTGCCCCTTGGGCTTCCCCCAGCCAGTGACTGAGCATGGTGTGAGTACCAGAAATGGGTCATTTTTCCTCCACGTACAGTTCCTCTAATAGGCAATCCTGCTTGAAGACTCCCTATTGAACCAGTTAAGACTTTCTGAGTGGTACTGCAGTTTTGAGTCTTCCTACCTAATCTTCTGTTTTTCTTTCTCATTTAAAAAATATTTATGGAGATATGCTTCACATACTATACACTTCACCTATTTACAGTGTATAATTCATTCCTTTTCATTATATTCACAGTTATACAACCATCACTCCAGTCAATGTTAGAACGTTTTCATTACTGCCTAAAAAACCCATACCCTTTAGCTGTCAACTCTCCAAATCTTCCAAGCCTTTGATAACCATTAATTGATGTCTTTATAGATTTGGGTCTCCTGGATAATTCATGTAAGAGCAATCATATACTTTGTGGTCATTTGTGACTAACTTAGCATGTTTTCAAGGCTCATCTATATTGTAGCATGTATCAGTACTTCCTTTTTTATTGCTGAAAATATTTCATTGTCTGGGCACACCACATTTTATTTATTCATCAGCTAATAGATATTCAGCTTGTTTCAACTTTTTGTCAATTGTAAATAGTATTTCTGTGAGCATTCTGTACAAGTTTTTGAAAGGATATTTATCTTCATTTCTCTGGTGTTTATACCTAGGAGTAGAATTGTTGGTCCATATGATAACTCTGTGTTTAACCCTTTGAGGAACTACCCAATCCTCTTTTACTTCTTCTGTTTTTCCCCAAGTCTCGGGCTTGCAGAATGGTCTGAAGGCACTTTGTACCTACTCCTGATCTCTTTTGTCTTAACCCTTCACAGATTTTCTCCTGGTAAACCTCTGGCACATCTGATTTTATCCTGGTACCTACTTCTCATAAGACCTACACTTGTACATCCTGGATGAATGCTCTGTGCTCTCATGTAAGGCCATACTTTTCATTTATGATCTAGATTCTGTCTTCTCTTCCTATTTAAGAACATTGCTCTAGCAATTCCCCTTTTCCTTCCTTCAACATAAATTGCTACCTTTCATCTGGACCATTCCATTGGATTACATACACACTGTTATTTCTCACAATTGTTCAATTAATTAAACAATTATTCTTTTTGCCCTACTTCCCTTTCCAGCACTTTCCATCTTTCTCTCTTCTACTTTAACACGACTGCTTATCTGATTTCTCCTCTTACATACCTAATAAGCTTCCCATGCTTAACATATCAAAAAAACTTAAGTGGGTGGATAGGAAATAAAATGAAAACATTTTGAACATGCTGTAATTAGAGACTAGTTCTCCTGAGCCCTTCTAGAAGAAACTAATAAAGGATGAACTGGGAGATAAAGAAACTATAGCAGAATGACTGAAGAATATTGACTCACTTATTGTAGGATTAAGAATATAGATTATAGCTACAGAACATAATGCAAATTTTTAAAAGACATAAGTTATTAAAGTCGTTCCAATCAATACTACCCATTTGTAAAGCTCAAATGACATCTTTAAGAGAACATCTTTGTGGAGAGACAGAGCTAACTTCAAATAGCAACTTTAATACTTAGCAGCTATGTTACTTTGGACCAATTAATTTTGCTGAGTTTCATTTCTTGGGGGCAAAATAGAAAGAATTCTTTCCTAAAAGAATGTAGAACAAAAATCATGAAGAATTCATTCACTGAATAGATATTTATTAGCACATACCATTTGCCATGCACTGTCCAAGGTGCTAGGCATACAATACAAATAAAACAGACAAAGAACTACTTTATAACTGAGGGAAGACAAACAAACAAATAAATGAAATATATGTGAAATGGTCATGAGTGTCATGTGTGCATGCGTGCTAAGTCCACTGTAGCCTGCCAGGCTCCTCTATTCATGGGATTCTCCAGGCAAGAATACTAGAGTGGGTTGCCATGCCCTCCTCCAGGGATCTTTGCAACCCAGGGATTCAATCTGCATCTTCTGTGACTCCTGAATTGTAGGCTGATTCTTTACCACTGAGCCGCCAGGGAAACCCAATGAGTGTCATGGAGAAAACTAAATCAGGGTATTGATATAGGGAGTGCTGGAGGCTGGGATACATTGGGATTTCAATTACATCTCATCTGAAGGATGCGATACGGAGCATGTTACGTGGATATAGGAAGGTGGGGAAGGGGTCTAGGAAAAGTCACTGCCCTGATTCCTGCAGCTGCAGTTACTGTTATAGCTCTTGTAATGATCCATTTTGACTTCCCCGAAGCAGCAACTCTGACGTCTACAACTTCAGACCAAAGTCTTCCAGGGGCATACCTCCATGGTTGTGCTCTATAACTGAGCCACAGAAAGCTCTATCTTGAGCTGTCAGTTTCTTACAGAGGCCCTGGATATATCAGTATTTTATTTGAATGTTCTTGATTAAATTCTTTCTCTCCATTCTCTTCCTGACTGTGACACAGGTGCTGGATGTCTGGGCTGGAAGGCAATCTTGAACACCACCATCCTATGCTTAACTCAGTTATCACTCAGCTCATCTCCTGATACTCAGTCATTTTCTCCAGGCTACTCTTCTGCACCTCATCTTCTTCCCTTAAGGTGAGGGAATTAATTCCATATCCAGAACTCTACCCAGGCAATTGAAGTGGTAACTTTTTTCCTGATAGCCTAGTGTATTATTAATACAGAACCCTCATTTTGTACCTACTTTTGTTCTTTTTCATTAACCACTTATATGACAGTATTTATTTAGCACCTATTTCATGTCAAACTCTGATTGATACTGGATATGTGGTGGGGAAAGAAACAGATCTGTTTCCTGCCTTTATAGTCTGCAGGAGTGACTTTGAACGCTTATTCCATTGATTCTTCCTACACCTACACTACCAGCCAAAGAATAGGTACATTGCTTGGACTGCATTGTCTCTTTTTGCAACCTTTGTAGAATATAGTATCTATGCTTGATGATTGTATCTCATCAATGATCTTTATGGTGATTACGGTAAGGTTCTTCAGCATCAACCCTTTCTGATTTCAGAATTTGATTTCTGTTGTATACTCAATGCTATTCAATTTAAATTCATTGCATTATAACAATGTAATCTTAATAAAATTAGAGGTTCTTATATGGTCTAGGCATTATAAAGTAACTGTATTCAAACAAATCAAGTCGATAACCCAGAATAATTAGAGAGAAAATATGAGTTTTTTTTAAGGGAATGAAATTGTAACCAATATATAACATAAAGCAAAATGTTTGACATTCTCTTTGCCATCTATCTCTTATTTCCTTCCACGTACTACATAAACCTGAAATAAAGATTTCTTCTTTTCATTCATCCCTCAAGTCAGGTACTGTACCTGGGCCTCACACATCTTTTGTCTTTCCCGCCTTCTGTGCATGACTTGTTTGTTATTATTGTCAGCCTAAGCTCTCTGGCTTACTTTTTTATTTCTCACTTAAGCCACTACTTGGATTCTATGCAATTGTGGTTTGTTTGGTGTTTTGTTTAGTTTTGTTGAGTGGAGAAAACTTTATTGTAGGGCTAAACAAGGAGACGGAGAAGGCAATGGCACCCCACTCCAGTACTCTTGCCTGGAAAATCCCACGGACGGAGGAGCCTGGTAGGCTGCAGTCCATGGGGTCGCTAAGAGTCAGACACGACTGAGCGACTTCACTTTCACTTTTCACTTTCATGCATTGGAGAAGGAAATGGCAACCCACTCCAGTGTTCTTGCCTGGAGAATCCCAGGGACGGAGGAGCCTGGGCTCCTCCTCCAGCCTGGGCTGCCGTCTATGGGGTTGCACAGAGTTGGACATGACTGAAGCAACTTAGCAGCAGCAGCAAGCAAGGAGAATGTGGTGGCTTAGGCTCAAAAACCTGAACTCATGTAATAGTAGTTATTAAACTTTAGTGTGCCTCAGAATCATGAAATTCTTGTTTAGAACACAAGTGACTCACCTCCAGAGTTTGATACATGAGATCTGGATTGGGGCTCAAGAATTTACATTTCTAACAAATTCCCAGTTAGTACTGTTACTGCTGGTCCAAAACATTTTGAGAACTACAATATACTCTACAATATATACCCTACAATATAGGAATATCTGGCAGCTGTTCCAGCAAATAATTTATTCCTGGGTAAGAAGCCTTTGTTATACCCTGTATATAAATAACATTAGATGACTTCCTTATATGGTAATACAAAGCTTAAGAATTTATGAGTCATCTTCTGTCAGCATATTTAACATCCAGTAGGTAGGGATATGTGTCTGATAGACCCTGGTATAATGCACAAAGAATAAAGGAAATGTTATTTTTAGCTTGATTACGTATAAAGGAGACAGAAAAGTGGGGTTGGTATGAAGCTCTGAAGCCAGGTTCTCTGAGATTTGGTCCTGCCTCTGCAGAATTTCTGGAAGACCCTGGGAAAGTTAGTCTCTTGTGTCTCAATTTCTTTCTTTTGAAATGAAGATAACGGAAGTAGCCATCTGTAGTTGTCATGTGGCTCAAATGATTTACTGTGTATAAAGCTTTTGAAGAATGACTGGTGTGTTGCACACACTCTGACGTTACTTATTACCATCAGGAATTTGTTGTCTTCTCTATTTTACCTCATGAGCTTCCCTGGTGGCTCAGATGGTAAAGAATCTGCACTGCAGGAGACCTGGGTTCTATCCATGTAGGGAAGATACCCTGGAGAAGGGAATGGCAACCTTCTCCAGTAGTCTTGCCTGGAGAATTCCATGGACAGAGGTGCCTGGTGAGCTATAGTCCATGGGGTCACAAAGAATCAGACATGACTAAGTGACTAACATTATGTTATCTCATTCAAACCTAAAGCTAATTCTTTTAAAAGGTAGGCACCCATGTTATTCTCATTGAGAAGACTAGGAAACAGAAGTTCAGAAAGGTTAAATAAAGAACCCCCAGCTGGTAAAATCTCTGGCCTTGTGTTATTTCACCAGTGTTTTCCCAAAGGAATCATTTTCTCCCATAAGAAGGATGATACAAGGAAGTTAATTTCAAAAGTACATCTGAATGTAATTGAAAAATTATTGGGCTGGCCAGAAAGTTCATTCAGATTTTCCTGTAACATCATATGGAAAAACATGAATGAACTTTTGGGCCAACCCAATACTTGCTTGATCAGGATGGTTGGTGGAAAACTAGAACAAAAAAATTCATAATTCATATGAAAACACGAAAGACCCTGAATAGCCAAAGCAATCTTGAGAAAGAAGAATGGAGCTGGGGAAATCAACCTTCTTGACTTCAGACTATACTACAAAGCTTCAGTCATCAAGACAGTGTGGTACTGGCACAAAAACAGAAATATAGAACAATGGAACAAGGTAGAAAGCCCAGAGATAAACCCACACACCTATGGGTACCATATTTTTGATAAAGAAAGCAAGAATATACAATGGGGAAAAGATAGTCTCTTCAATAAGTGATGCTGGGAAAACTGGAAAGCTATGTGTAAAAGAATGAAATTAGAACACTTCCTAACACCATACACAAAGATAAACTCAAAATGAATTAAAGACTTAAAAATGCAAAATAAGAAACTATAAAACTCTTAGAGGAAAATGTAGATGTTGAGGTCCTTTAATGGACCGGAACCTGGTGGTTTGGAGTCAACGATGAGAAAGTGAAAGGAGAGAGGCTAATATTTCCTGGGTTACGCAGCTGGCTTTTGAGTTCCAGGAAATCAGCCAGAAATAGACAGATAGAGAGAGAGAAAGAAAGAAAGAAAGAACTGGGGACCCAAGCTCTGATGGAGCAAAGGTATTTTAATCAACATGGTGTGGGCATATATACTGTAGTTATTCTCAACAAAGATAAAGATTAAAATTCCAGACTTACAAAACATGGGCAATCCATATTAAAGAAAGAGAGAGTTGTTAACAATAACTTTTACTGTATGGTTCACAAGAAGGAAGAGGGTATTTATCACCATATTGAAAAACTAACGAAGGAAATGCTTGGATCCCTCAGCCCCAGGAGAGGCTTGCCTCTCCTCTTAATTCCTGAATATTCAGGAATTAATAAGGAACAGAGGATTCCTGACAGATCCAAGATAGCACACAGGAAGCCTCCTGTTAAATGCTTCCTGACACATATAGAACAGTCTATGACATAAATCACAGCAAGATCCTCTATGATCCACCTCCTAGAGTAATGGAAATAAAAACAACAATGAACAGGTGGAACCTGATTAAACTTAAAAGATTTTTCACAGCAAAGGAAACTATAAACAAGGTGAAAAGAAAACCCTCAGAATGGGAGAAATAATAGCAAATGAAACAACTGACAAAGGAGTAATTTTCAAAATATATAAGCAGCTTATGGAACTCAATACCAGAAAAACAAACAACCCAGTCAAAAAGTGGGCAAAAGGCCTAAACAGACATTTATCCAAAGAAGACATACAAATGACTAATAAACAAATGACAAGATGCTCAACATCGCTCATTATTAGAGGAATGCAAATGAAAACTACAATGAGATACCACCTCACACTGGTCAGAGTGGCCATCACCAAGAAATCTATAAACAATACATGTTGGAGAGGATGTGGAGAAAAGGGAATCCTCTTACACTGTTGGTGGGAATGTAAGTTGATATAGGCACTATGAAGACAGTATGATGATTCCATAAAAAACTAGGAATAAAAGTACCATATGGCCCAACAATTCCACTACTGGGTATATATCCTGAGAAAATCATAATTGAAAAAGACACATGTATCCCAATGTTCGTTGCAGCACTATTTACAGTAGCTAGGACTTGGAAGTGACCTAGATATCCGTCAACAGATGAACGGATAAAGAAGTGGTGATACATACATACAGTGGAATATACTCAGCCATAAAAGGAAAACATTTGAGTCAGCGCTAATGAGATGCATGAACCTAGAGCTTATTGTACAGAATGAAGTAAGTCAGAAAGAGAAAAACAAATGTCGTAGTTTAACACATATATATGGAATCTAGAAGGATGGTACTGATGAACGTATTTGCAGGGCAGCAATGGAGACTCAGGTATAGAAAACAGACTTACGGACACAGGAGACGGGGAAGGAGAGGGTGGGACAAATGGAGAGAGTAGCATGGAAACGAACACTGTCAAATGTAAAGTGGATTGCCAGTGGAAATTTGCTGTATGACTCAGGGAACTCAAACTGGGGCTCTTTGACACTCTAGAGAGGTGGGATAAGGTGAGAGGTGGGAGGGAGGTTCAAGAAGGAGAGGACATATGTATACCTGTGGCTGATTCATGTTGATGAATGGCGGAAACCAACACAATATTGTAAAGCAATTATCTTTCGATAAAAAATAAATTAAAAAAGGATGGTTGGTGAATTTTACAATCTAATGTTGTTATTTCCACTTTAAAATAGATTAAAGACAAATCATGGAGGCAAGGGTAGAATAGTAACACACTAGTGAGTGTCTAACATTTGCAGACTACCTGTCATATAATAGGTTTTTATAAATATTTGTTGATCTATTGGAATGAATGTTGTTTGGAATTAAAATGATCTAAAATTAAAGATTCATAATATCCAGAGTAGGCGAGATTATAGAGAAAAGGGCATTGATATAGTACTGTGAGGTTTTTGAAGTCAATTTGGCAAAAGCCACCAAATTTTAAATATGTATTTCCTTTGACCCAGAGAATCTAATCGTCTATCCGCAGGAATACTTTTGTGCCCATAGAGCATGTACAATGATTCTTAAATTTAGCACTATTTGTAATTGTGAAAATTACAAATCAAAATGTTTGTAACTGGGAGAATTATTTAGTAAGTTATGATTACCTATTTTATTGGACACTATATAAAAGTTAAAAAGAATGATGGAAAGCAATAAATATTGAAAGATCTCCGGGAAATGTTAAGTAAAAAGAACTATAACAGAAAAAAGTACAGAATTATCCATTTTGTTTATAGAGTTCAAAACTAAATCTATAGGAAATAAGTAGGAAAATGCTTAGATAAAATTCTGAAAAGTTATATCACAAATAGTTATAGGTGTTTACCTCTGAGAAGTGAAAAGGGCTAGAAACAGAGGATCAAGAAGAACTTCATATCATATGCTTGATATGATGATCCACATTAGTTGGATTTACCACAAGTAGTATGTATTAATGTTTACTTTGGGATCAAAAAAGAAAAAAGTAGCTTGCTCAAGAAATATAAGCACTTAAATGAGGGCAACCGATGCTGAAATGCACAAGATAAGCTTTCACAAGCTTTAAAACATGTCTATTCCAGTAATTAGCAGTTATTTTTTAAAATTTCCAAAATTATCATTCCAACTAAAAACTTGATCACTTGTACTGCTGTTGATTCCCAGAACATTTCCTGTGAGAAGTAAAGAGCTGAATTGGCAGCTGAGTGGAAAGCACACAGTACTAAAATTCTTATAGCCTTAAAGTACCTAGCCAAGAGCGTTTGCCTGGGGACTATTACATCATTTCATGCTTGATTTATAGCAGATTAAGGTGACAGTGGAAAAAAACCCAAATGAAACCAAAACTCCAACAAACAAAAACACCATTATACAGAAAGAGAAACCAAAGACATAGCATTTGTTTTTTTCTCCAAATGAATGGTTATATCAGTGTTCAGTGGGAGACAGTATTAGGTGTGGATGAAAGAAGAAAGTTATTTTCCTGGTTTTCCTCAGTTTCAGTTTGAGAAATGTAGCATGGTATATTAGTTTCTTTGACTGCTGAAACAAAATGTCATAAACCGGAGGCTTAAAACAAACAGAAACTTACTATTTCACAGGTTTGGAGGCTAGAAGCCCAAAATCAAGGTATTGGGAGTGCCATGCTCTCTCCAAAGCCTCTAGGGAGGATTTCTTCCTTGCCTCTTTTAGTTTCTGGTAGCCCCGAGTGTTCCTTGGGCTGTACATGTATCACTCCAGTCTCTGCCTCCCTTTCACATGGTTGTTTTTTCTGTGTTGTCTCTGTCTTCTATACTCTTAAGGACTCTGGTCTGTTGGATTAGGGTCCACCCTAATGACCTCGTTTTAACCTAATTACAAACGAAGACCCCATTTCCATATGTCACAGGTACAGGAGATTAGGACTTAAACATAACTTTTGGGGGAACAGAATTCAACCTGTAACAATGGATTCAAGTGTGCTCAATTATTAATAACAGTCATTTAAAATATATGGCATTTGCCTAAGTCTGATAAGACTGATTCAGTAGACTTTAAAGCACCTCATAGTCATTCAATTCGAATAATCTCAACAATAGTCAAAAAAGACATAGGTGACTTAAAAGCATTTTTTTTTCAGGTAAAAAATTTTAGACATAGGTCACTGTGATAGATCTTAGGTCTCAAAGAGAACTGAGAGGACAGAAACGTCGATAAAGCAAGACTACCTGAAAGAAGGAGCTCTCTTAGCACCAGGTGCCCCTGTGAGGAGGGAAACACTGGTTTTCCCTGTGGCTAATTCTCATGATGTAGAGATAAAGGAGCACAAGCTCAAAACCTTAGGAAGAGAAGGCATCAAAGGAAAGAAAAAGAGGAAAAAAAAGATGTAGTTAAAGATGAATTATGGATGTTGGAGGTATATAACCAGTTAGGAGTGAAAGTTAAAATGGAGAACTATGTCATTTATCATTTTCTGGTTCATTTATATATTTCATAGGTAAAACTGAAATTCAGAGTATTTAACCACATTATTAAGATGCTTTAATATCAAATCAAATCTTCCTTTAGTCAGTAGTGTAAGTAGAATGGAGTGACCACAACATTACTGTGGCTGTGGCCCAGAAAACTCACAAAGTTATTAAGTTACAGAGAAAGTAGAGTGAAGCGATTGAGAAAAGAAAACTAAACAGTAGTGATAGGAGGTATCTTTATTTTCTGCTAACCCATGGATTCTGTGTAATGCCTTAGATTGTGGCTAATACTTATATAGTTATGCTTGACTTTATGATTGAAGATAGAATTCCAAAATTGCTTGGTAAATTTGATTTTTAAATGACATGCAGTTCAGCACAGGGAATATAGCCAATGCTTTATAATAACTACAAATGGAGTATTATCTACAAAAATTTTGAATCACAAAGAAAGAAATGAAAGGTATCATATGACCAAAAAAAAAAAAAAAAAAACACATACATTTTCCCTGTTGTAATTTGAGTGTTGGTTTTTTTTTTTTTTAATATTTTCTTCTTATCAATCTACTATAATCCAGGTTATTTCATGGTGAATACTCTGACTCTACCAGATCTGGTAAAAGTTAAAAGGAGAAATTTGTCATAAGGAAGTTTCAAGATACCAGATACAGGAAGTTTCTTTGGGCCGTGTAAGGAAGAGGAAGCCGAAAACCTAAGAGAATTCATTCTTGGTACACTGTCTTTTTTTCCCCAAAGCAAGTCAGCTTTCTGTGCAACTCCACATACATGAATACAGAAGAAATCTTACAACTTTAGAGCATGGGTAACTTACTCTAAAAGAACAAATAAATCTGAGCAACTGTCTTTGAATCCTAGTTCCAAATTCCTCAGGAGGGAGACCATGAATGATTCAGTTTGACTCATGGTGTAATCAAGTTATGGGGGACAGGGTCGAAAACCATAAAACAGGGGCTACAGGCTGACTACTCTGGGTGTAGAGGACATCTCTCAATGAAAGAGGGCAAAATCCTTAATCTAAATAAGGACACAGGAATTAGCACTCTATAAACTAATAATTTTCCAATGAGTCAACTCTTCTCATGAGGTGCCAAAGTATTGGAGTTTCAGCTTTAGCGTCATTCCTTCCAAAGAAATCCCAGGGCTGATCTTCAGAATGGACTGGTTGGATCTCCTTGCAGTCCAAGGGACTCTCAAGAGTCTTCTCCAACACCAAAGTTCAAGCTGGGAGGGTTTGGGGGGAGGAGGAGAAGGGGACGACAGAGGATGAGATGGCTGGATGGCATCACTGACTCGATGGACGTGAGTCTGAGTGAACTCCGGGAGTCGGTGATGGACAAGGAGGCCTGGTGTGCTGCAATTCATGGGGCTGCAAAGAGTCAGACACGACTGAGCAACTGAACTGAACTGAACTGAAACTAATAATTGTTTCCCAGGTGGCTCAGTGGTAAAGAATCCACCTGCTAAGCAGGAGATGTGGGTTCAGTCTCTGGATGACAAAGATCTCCTGGAGAAGGAAATGGCAACCCAGGTATTCTTGCTTGGGGAATTACATGGACAGGAGAGCCTTGCAGGCTACAGTCCATGGGGTTGCAATAGAGGCAGACACAATTTAGCGACTAAACAACAACAAACTAATAATTAGGCCAGGGATTTCTATTCTTAAGGGTGAATGTTGGTATGGATCTTTTTATAAAGAAACATATTTTTAGTGAATTGGTACTACAAATGTTTTAAGTTAAAACTTTATTGTAAAGTAGAGCATAATTCGGAGAAGGAAATGGTAACCCACTCCAGTATTCTTGTCTAGAGAGTCCTGTGGACAGAGGAGCTTCGTGGGCTGCCATCTATGGGGTTACACAGAGTCGGACACGACTGAAGTGACTTAGCAGCAGCAGCAGAATTATATAATAGATGCTTTGCAAAATAATCATTTTTACCTGAAGGAGGTTATTTATTCCTGGCTTACAGATGGGGAAATTAGTTTTTATGCACCAATATTAAACTTATCCAGTTATCTCAAGGGAAAGAGGGACCTGCTTACCAGGAACACCTGTTTCTTTGAGACTATAATGAAGGATGAAAGGATTCATTTAGAGATATAATTAAATGCAGAGGAAATTTTGAAAAAAAAATTTGCCATATCCAGCCAGACTTTGAAATGAATTGTCCTAAAATATATGAATAATTCAAAGTAAAACAACATTGCTTGCTTGTCTGTCTACCTGATTCACACTCCTGACTTTGTCTTTTGGCATATATTACTAGACCTGGGGTAAATCAGCCTCTTTCCATAGCTCTTTTTTTGATACCTTCAGAAGAGTAAATCTCTATCCTGGAAGGAAACAAACTAATTTGTGGATTTATACCCAGTCTTTTGCTTGGGCCTGTTTCCTGTTCCAAGGGGAATAACTTTCCTATATCTTTTTCTGCTCTTAAGAGTGTTTTCATTATTTCATCAGCTAATGGCATAATTTATTTTTATACAAATGCAGATCTTTGCGTTTATCTCTATTACAACTCAGCCCTTATCATTCTTGCCCACACAGTTCCATGTCATGCAATAAAGTGTGACAAATGCTTCAGGATTATGAGAAAATCCAACATTTTGGCGATATATATAAGTTGTCCCTATCAAAACCATAATAGGCATTTAATAACTGTGCTAAGGGTTTAAAGTATTTTTTCATCTAAGCTTCAAAACAACTCTTCAAGCAAGATATTCTTATCCTCATTATACTGATGAGGAAATGGAAGCTTGGAAAATTTAAATGACTTCCTTGGTGAAAAGAGTAGTTCAAACCTGGGTCAGCCAGATTCCCTGAACCATGGATTTCTAACCTTTGCATCAAAACCACTTAAGGACTTTGTCGTTGTTCAGTTTCTCAGTTGTGCCTGACTCCTTGCAATCCCTCGAACTGCAGCACGCTAGGCTTCCTGTCCTTCTCTATCTCCCAGAGTCTGCTCAAACTCATATCCATTTAGTTGGTGATGCCATCCAACCATTTCATCCTCTGTCGCCCCCTTCTCCTTTTGCCCTCAATCTTTCCCAGCATCAGGGTCTTTTCCAATGAGTTAGCTCTTCGCCTCAGATGGCCAAAGTATTGGAGCTTCAGCTTCAGTACCAGTCCTTCTGATGAATATTCAGGGCTGATTTCCTTTAGGATCGACTGGTTTGATCTCTGTGCTGTCCAAGGGACTCTCAAAAGTCTTCTCCAGCACTGCAGTTGGAAAGCATCAATTTTTCGGCGCTCAGCCTTTGTTATGGTATAAAAAGAAGTAAATGCCAAAGCTCCATCCCACATGTACTGTCAGTCTTGTTGCAGGCTTGGGTTGAACAGGAGTGACAGTCAAGAACCAGTGCCACCGTATTCTATTACAATGGGATAACAGAACTTGTGGCACAACACCCCATACTTGATAATTGACTGCTGATTTTTACTTCTAGCTATGACCTATAATCAGTTTTGAATCTAAATGTATTACCATCTAACCGAATTCACACTTTTTGTTTTTCCATATTGTGTGAAAGAATGTCTTGAAAGACTTAGATGTCTTGGAATTTTCTTTTATCATATCAAAGAATAGAGGAAACTTTCTGAAATATTTGCCCTGGGAGCAAATTTCCAGCTATGTCACTACCAGAGATCACATAAAACATTAAAAAGTTGCTACAGAGTGAAAAGAGCTAAACATCCCAGGGTAATATTGGCTTAAAATCATAGTATCTTGGTGAAGAGAGAGGCTTTCACTATCAGAATGACAGTAAGTAAGTCACTTTATCTCTCTGTGTGGGTAGATTGATTTCTCAAGTTTATAAGCCTATGACTAATATAGTTCCCTTGTCAACCCTCTCTTCCCTATCCAAATCACTAATATAAAAAAGAATGCTTTCCTCCACAAGACACCCTCAATATCCACTAGTTCTAAATGGCTTTTCCCTGCAAATAGGCAGTGGACAGTAACAGATACCATGCCTGGTTGAATAAACATATCATTGCAAAATTCAGAAATGTTATTTACTACAATGACTGTATCTGTACTGTTTAGAGTTCTTAAACAGATTTTGTTTTGTTTTTTTCCCCTCTTAAAGACAATGCTTCCATTTCCACAGTTCAGATACTTTTCATTTTAACTCTAATGTTAAGGTCACCCTCAGCACTTTATGTTCTTCGTGTGGGTCTGTGTTCTGGTTTCTAATCTAGTTAACAGTTTTGTTTGCTGGGGGAACTCTCATGATAGTTCCTGCTTGTAACTTCAGCCTTAGTATTCTAAGCAGATTTTAGATTTGCTGTTGTGTCAACACTCGTATTTGCAATTTCTTTTAGAAACTAAACAGCAACAACAAAGCACTCTCCAGCATATTTTGCTTGTAAGACGGGAGCCATAGGAATGCAATTCCCCAGTATATCCCTTTTTAGGCGAAAACAGGGCTCCAGTTCATTATTTAAAGAAGCCAGTGTGGATTCAAGTCATTTCCTAGCCTGCTATCATTTGCTCAAAGACCTTTTGCAATGGGTCTTACGTAAGAAGAAATGCAGGAGTTGCTTTGGTGAGATTTAAAGGAACAATTAAGTACAAGCTAGACCTGAATTGCAGCATCATTTGTATGGTGAAACGGGGGCTATAAATGTATCTGTTTTTTCAGATTGACAGAAGGCTAATGATGAGTGAAAAAGGCCCGACATAGTTGGATTACAGGCTCCTTCTTTGACCTCACCTCTTACCGTTGCCCCTTCCTTTACTGTTCTTCAGCCACACTGACCTCTTTCCTGGTCCTTGAACTTGCCAAGCACATTCCCTTCTTAGGGTCTTTGTCTTTGCTACTGTTTCTGCATGAAACTGTCTTCACAGATAGCCACAGGACTGGCTCATTCTCCTTCTTCAGATCTCCACTCAAATGTTACTCTGGGAGGTCTTTCCTGGCCATTCTAACTAAAATAGCACACTGCCTCCCCACTTCCTGCTCCTTTACTTTTCCTAGTGGCAATTATACTCTTGCACGTTATAAATTTAAGGCTTTTTTTTTGGTCGCTTTATCAGAATACAAGCTCCAGTAGGGCAAGGGGTATGTGGGTTGTGTTCACATAGCATCTTTGGGGTCCTACCAAGAATGGCAAACAGTAGGTGCTCAGTAAATATTTGTTGACCCAATGAATGAGGCTCTTCGGGATGGTGGAAATTGTTTCTCGTTTGCCTGGCACTGCCGCCAGTCCGCAGGCATCTGGGCACCTCATCCCACCCTCATTTCTTTCCAGCAGAAGTGACTGATTGGAATCAGACTCCCATAACTGCACTGGCGCGAAACGCTGCGTTAGGAACGCGTTGCACCAAACCCTCGGCCTAGCGACCAGGGCAAGTCTCTCTGCGGTGCCAGGTTGTGCGCAGGGGAGACCCTACCCGGCCAGGCTGACTCACTCCCAGCCGCCTCCACGGCGGGCGGCGGCCACGCACACGCCCATCTGCGGAGGGCCCGGCCCAGCTCAAGTTCCCCGCCCGCTCACGCCCAGGGGCCACCGCGGGAATCTCCGAGCACGCCAGTTCGTTTCCCGAGAAGCCCAGGTTCTGTGTAGCCAGTCGTCGGCCGCCCCCGGCGCGCGTCGGTGAAAGCGCAGCCTGGGTGGAGCGGCGCACGCGCAGTCCGGGGGTGCGCGCCAGGCGCCGGCCCTGCACCTAGGCGGTCTCTGCAGTGAACAAGACGCCAGACCCGAGGCCAACTGGGAGGCTGAGTCGGACGTAAATAGGACGTCCCAGCCAGTGTCGCCTGCGGCGCTGAGAAGACGGTGTGACTCCGGAGAGGGTGGAGACGACGACTGTGACGGGCTTCCCGGTTCCCCAAAGTGGGAGTGGTGTGGGTTGCAGGAAGGAGAGAGGAAGAGGAGCCGAAGCGGGCCGCAGCGGCCGACGCTAACGGCCTTCCTGAGCGCTGACAGGCTGGGCCCGCGTCCTGCTCGCTCCACAGTGCGCGCCGCCGCCTCGGGCCCTCGGCCCCTGGGTCCGGACTTGGTGGCAGAGCGTCGGGGCGGAGGGCTTCTGTTGCAGCGCAGGGAAAGGCCAGATCTTCGCCGCCGAGGGATGTGAGTGAGAGCCGAACCCGCACGGGAGGGCCCCCGAGGTCTCAGCCTGGCGGACACTCGGACCTTTGCCTGCTCCAGGGGCTTCGCAGACTGTGGCCAGCCGGAGGCACCGGGTAAGAGCAGTCCCCTCGGGCTTGGGGGCGCGTCGTCGTCACCACATCCGTGCGGCGGGTGAGTGTTATTGCTGCCTGGGCTCCAGGTGGAGGGCACCAGTTGTCTCTCTCGTCCTTTCCACCCCGATCTCCCCTTCCCCCCGCTAGTGTCGGTAAACTCGGCAAGAAAATCCTCCTTTTTAGAAGGAAACCTCGGACGGAGTGTCTTTCTGTTGATATTTGCATCCTTATGTGCCTGATACTCCTCCTCCCCTTTACTTATCTCTCTTTAAAATTTTCTAGACATCTGAACAGCCTAGAAAAGAGCATCTATTTCCCCTGGATTTCTGCGGTAGTAACTGCCGCTTTTTTTTTTTCTTTTAGGTTTCAGAAGCAGGCAAGGCAACAAGATGTGATCTGTTTCTCTTCTGCAGAAGAGGCCCTTCCATCCCCTTTCCCCGAAGGTGGGTAAGCGATCCTGACTGCAGTCCTTTTTCTCTGCAGTAAAGCCGAGGGTGTCTTGAGGTGTGAGTCCGTGCGTAGGAAGGTTGGAAGCGTGTGTCGACAGGCAGGGCTCATTGTTGCTTACTTCTTTGAAAATGGCAGTGCTGAACTTGGAATGAACTTGGAGGGTAGTTCTGGGCTTTATTGTTATTCTTTAAGAAACAGTCGTTATTTGTTTCTCTGCTGACCGTACATTGTTTTTCTTTGCAGAGAAAACGTCATCCAATATCCTTTCTCCTCAAGCAACCAAAGATTCTTAATCTTTGAGGGAGGAACATTTTCAAGTAATAAGAGATACTTATTGAGAGGACACGTTAGCTGCTCTTGCTGGGGTTTCTGCTACCGCATAGAATGCTTCCTGGGCAGTTTTATCTGCTTAAGTTTACTTTGTCGGTTGAATTTACCCATTTTGCTTTCCGGTGGTTATTAATCTGTCCGGAGGAACTCTCTTTTCTCTGAATGAAAGGACAGAGGCAGCTGAGTATGTCATAGAGGGGAGGAGAAATGTGGAGGAGGAAACTGCAAGTGGGAATAAGTGATGACGATTGGTTTTGGTTTCATAATAGTTTTGTTGGGCTACTGCAGGTATTCTGATATAACACCCAACGGATATTAAGATGAATAATCAACCTTTTTCCTCCCTTTCCCTTCCCCCTTTACCACTTGGGTATGAGAATCCCTTGCTCCTGTGTGCGCGTATCTTTTAATATGTAACATATCTGCAAACTGGATGTGTCCAGCATTTGCCTTAACATGTATTTACCTGTACAGGAAAACTACAGTACTTGCTGACTAGATAAGCATACAATACTTGTTTCTTTCTCTGAGTGTCCTACGTTTGGAGTATTTAGCGTGTTTTAGGAACCCATTAAAGAAGAGTTTGCTTCATTTGCTGGTTTTTCCTAGTGATTTGAGACACGTGTCTCAGGTATAGGAAGGGAACATGGTTTTCTTCTCTACTTCAACTGGCTGTTGCTGAAAGATGAGATGCTTTTTAGACCAAATAGGGAAGGACCTTGACTTTGGGGTCAGATCTGGGTTTGAATTCTGGTGTTCCTGCCTTTTAATAGTGTTATTTAAAATCTCTTTGAGCCTCACTTTCTTATAAGATTGTTGTGGAGTTTGAATAAAATTACGCATGCAAAGTAGTACATTGCTTGGCTACTGTGAAAGTCATGGCTTTTCTCTTGACTGGGTAGGCATAGAAAGGATGTTAGAGAAGGGCAGGATGACTGCATAAGGTGATCTGCCAGTGACCAGTGTTTCTTCCTTTTTAGTCTAAGGAGAAAAAGGACTTTTATATCTTGAACTGGTTAAGTGGTCTTAGCGCCTTCTTATGGGGAGGTTTGACCCTTATCATCTCTCCTCACCCCCCTGCCCCCTGCATTTGTCCTGCCCCTACCTGCTGTTGTGCTGCCCTCTTGTGGTTAACCACGTTAATAAGAATTTTCTTTTGCTCTGCTCCCATTTTTTTTTCTTCTTTCTTTTCTTTTTAGGCCCCTTCCCTTTGCTCCCAGTTTCTCAAACTGTGCTGGGGTGCCCCAGGGTGCCATTGAACTCAGGCTTGAACTGATAATTTGAGGTAGTTCACAGTTTCAACATTAGATTGACACATTCCTTTCTACAATGTCATGTTTTTGCAAAGCTGTACTTTTAAAGGTTGCTCTGATAAAAAGCAACTACTGTATGAAACAGAATACTGGAATGTGATGTTGTCAAGTTTGATTCCAAGTTTGAGAATTTATACAGTGTCCAACAAACACTAAATTATAAGGACATTAACACTTACGTGGTTTGAAACCACCCCCACTTAAGTATTTCTTTTGGTCTGGGGGTGCTATTAAAAACATTACTAAGTCTAAGGATTCCCTAAATGGAGAAAGTTTGGAAGCCTTTGCCTTAGTTTTTGGTTGGCTTTCTGATAAAAAAAAATTTAATGGAAAAACTGCATTTTTAAATGTTGGTCACTAATTGATTCCCTTTCCCACCGAAGTTATTGGTACAATTATTGATACAAAGTTAGTACCAGCTGATCACGGCTTCGTATGTTTACTCTCCTATTTAATATCTTCATAGCTACTATCTAGTTCCTTTATTTCACACTGATCCTATTGCTTGTCATTCTGATTATTTTCTAGTTTCTCCAGTACTGGTTTTCTATTAGTATTTTTGACCATCTCCTTAAACTTAACTTTGCCCCAAATGAAAATCATCTTCTTATACCCCTTTGTAATTTCCTTCTCTCTGTTGGCCATATAAGCTTTAAATTAGACATAATCTTTAAACTGCCTCTTTCGTTTATCTCACGTACTAATCCATTCACCATGTCCTATTCATATTTCTTTTGTCATCCATACCTTTGCTTCTCCCACTTTTACTACCTAAATCCCAGGACTCATCCTCAGCCTAGAATATTGTAACTCATATCAACCCCTTTGAATCCAGCATCTCTTCCTTCTATAAATACCACTCTGATACTCCTTTTTATGGCACTCTCTTGCTCCCAAATCCTCAGTGGCCTCCCACATTCCACCTATTAAGTTGAGCTTCTTTTTCCTGGCTTTCAAAATATTATGTCATCAGTCCCTGCCCCGTTTATTCAGTTTTGTCTAAGGACCTTCAGCAAGCATCCTCTGCTCTAGTATTGCAAGCTGTGTCTCATACTTCCTAATAACAGCTAAGCTTATTCTGTTTTTTAACTTTCACACGTTTTCCATCCTTCTTCCAGTAAGTCCAGTTCTGCACCCTACTGCACGAGTCACTAGGTGTGGAATAACTCAGCAGAGCCTCAGTCTCCTCATCTGAAAACTGAGAATTGTACTTTTTCTGTAAGCTTGTAGTGAGAATTAAGAGAGTTGATACATGAAAAACCCTCAGGAATAGGGCCCGGCACATTAAGGACTCCCAGACATAAAGTAAACTCCTTTAACAATAAACTATTGTCATAATTATACAATGCTCTGAATATAATAAGCTATTATTATTACAACAGTTTATTACCACTGCTGCTAAGTTAAAAGTTCCACTTCATTTGTGAAATTGTTTCTCACTAACTATTGCTTTTTTCCTCTCTTACAGTTCTATAGTTCTTTTAGTCTTAGCATATCATCACATAGTTTAATTATATATCATATTTTGGTTGTTTGATAATTATTTCTCTGTTAGCCACATCTTTTCAAGTTGATTGTGTATGCATTGAGAAACAGAATTTAGATTAAACTCACACACATACAAACCCACAATGCTGAGTACATGTGGAACATTCAAGAAATGCTGTGTATTAAAAAGGAATTTTAGGCCATTACCAGACAAATATTTATTCATATCTACAACGTAAAGGTACTTTGCTATAGATCCACAAAAGGTGCAGAAAAATGTAAAGCAGGTTCTTTTCCTTGAGGACTTATAATGTAATAGGGGAGATAGGAAAATAATAAAAGTTATATATCTCAGATACCATATAAAGTTGAAGTGAGCAGACAAAGATCCAGAGAAGAGGTAGAATCAAAACTGGGCAGAACTTGATTTTACAAAAGAGGAAGGAACTTGTATAGGAAGTAAAGGCAAAATAAGCAGGACAGGATCAGAGAACAGTACATAACAAGTTGACTGAAATGAAGGTTTCTGTCAGAGAGTAGAAAGAAATCAGGTGAAAATGTTTGGGATTAGATGGATGGATGTCTTTAAGTGCAGGGTTAGAAGAGTATATTTTGATTCATAGGTAATAGACAAGCTTTAAAGGTTCACAATGAGAAAAAACTTGCTTAAAAAAAGTATTTTAAGAAAATCACAGTGGCACCAGAGCTGGGTAGAGTATGAGGTGGAAAGAGAAGTCATAGACCTAGGAAAATCACCTAGGCCTGAGGAAATGAGGATTTGAATTTAGTAAAAATAAGCCTGGAGAGATGTCACACAAGACTTTGTTCTGGACTGGATAAGAAAGGAAGATGTAGTGGGGGGAAGGAGAGGAGTAATTAGAGATGACTGAAGTTTTGATCCACAGTAATAAGAAATTAGAGTGTCGAAACTCTTAAGCTATATGAGAACATGTGCATTAGGAAACCTAGAGAGGTTTAAAAATATGGCCAAAGTTACTCATTTAGTTGGTGACAAAAAAAAGAACAAGGGTTTAATTAATGACTGTACTGACAGAAATAGGTATGAACTATTAGCTAGTTGAAGGGGTACAGACATCTGGGCTTGTAGTTTGGATTTGTTGAGTTTGAGGTGACAGTGAGATAAGCAAGTACAGACATATCACCAGACTGTGGGACAATGTGAATAGAACCTAGTAAAGAAATTTAAGGCTGAAATTATTGTGCTTAGAGAGAAAAGCAGGGGATCTGAGATTGAGCCTTGGGAACTGCACATAATTGGAGAGTGAGTGAAAGAAGAGGAATTGGCAAAGGTGACAAGGACAGGGCAGGTAATTTGAGAGGCAAGTGAGTGGGAAGGTTAAGGTGTGAGTGTTTATCAAGTTGATCATGGTTGATCACTGCCAAAAAGTGAGAAGAATCAGAATTGAAAAAGGTCTGATAAATGTTTACTGGTGTTTTTCCTAATATAAAACCTAGAAAAGCAGAAGAAAGAAGAAAATTGCTTATGGTTTTCCCATACATAACTAACCACTGCTATTATTTTGTTCTCTCTAGTATAACAACCTTTGGATTTGATTTTTGGTTGATTGACGGAGACTTTTTTTCAAAGCTGTCCATCCCTGGGACTAATGATGAGAATTTTAGACATAATAAAGACCAGAAGGTAGTTTTTGAAAGAGTGTTTGTCATTTATCTGTGTCCTCTCATATTGTACTACATAGGCGCCCATATTTCTTATGGGCATTAGCCCTGCATTTGTGTTATGTGAATGAGTGGACATTAAGTGGTTAGCGTTAAGGCATTTAGTGGTCTGTCAGGGTAGACAGATGACTGTTGGTGCAGTTGTATTGGTAAGATCTGGATAAAATGATAAGGGTATTAATTGCTAAAAGGAAAGAGAAATTCTTATAGATAACTTGGAATACTGAAGGTAGCAAATTTTAGGAGTATTCAGATTAGGAGAATTGGAAAGGGTAAAAGTGTTATCTGTTTTTGAAACCTGTATGATGTAGCTACTCTGGAGGTGACTGAAGTAGAGATAGTCCACGGGCTATTTGTTTTGCTTGAATGCATATTTTTATCTTCCCAAGAACATTTTTCTGCCTTCTTTGTTGATATCAGTCCTCGAGAATAGGGCATTCATTATTGATTACTAAATTATTTTAGTTTAATAAATTCTGATTATGCAGTATAATTCCATTAGGTAATATTTTTATAATATAAAAGGTAGTATAATGTGAGAAAGTATACTGTTTTGGAAATCGGGATCAAAGACTGAGTGCTGTTAATATGCTGTGTGACTTTGAGCAAATCACATAATCTATGAGTCAATGAGGGAGTTTTTAAAAAATTTAAGAGATAAATGGCTTAAATGTTTGTAACAGAAAAACAGCAGCCTTTTGCCTTTACCCGCTTCTCCCCCCATCTCTTATTTATGTTTGTCAGGAAACCACTTATAAGTCTTATAAGAGTGTCTTCTGGTACTTACCTCTATTTTCTAAATAACACAACCTACCATCAATAGACCCTCTCCTCCAATTCTGTATCTGTGTCTGTACTCTGCCCTTTCCCCCCCTTTACAATGTATATGCTATTCAGTGTCCCATCTAAGGTTTCTATTTGGGTAGAAGAACCCATCCCCTTTTACCTTCAAGGACTTTACCATTGTGTTTCTTTCTCTTTTTCTTGCATTCTCCATTTTTTCATCTACTGGATCATTTCCATTAGTATGTATTTTTGTTGCTATTGCTATGACAAACCCATCTGAAAACTTAGTGAAATAAAATAGCTGGTTTATTAGACTCAGATGTTTTGAGTCAGTACTTAAGATCAGGCACATCAGGCATGGTTTGTTTCTACTCTTCAGTGTCTAGGACATCAGTTGGGAAGAGCTGCTGGCGGGGATAATGGGAAGGCAGAGGACTAGAATCATCTGGAGATTTCATCACTCACATGACTGGAAGCTGACACTGGCTGTTTGACTTGAGATCTCATCTCAGGCTCTTCACTGGAGCACGTTATCAATACATGTGGCTTGGACGTCCTTAAAACATCGGGGACTCAGGATACTTGGCTTTCTTACATGACGAGTCAGGGTTTAAGAGTGAGTGTTTCAGTGAACATGGCGAAGGTAGGGTGAGGAATAGACTCTGTTAATCATGTTACTGAACTGGGTTCATTTGCCTGATGTGCAGCAAGACACATGCTGAGATGGAAAGTTTGCAGCAGAGAAAATGTTTACTCACAGGGCACAGCTAAGTGAGAAAACTAGAGAACAAATCTCAAATTTGTCTCCCTAAAGGTGAAGGTTTTGAGATATTTAAGGGATAAAGGAGCAAGGTGGTCTGAGGCATGGGGAAGGGTGATTGGATGCAGGAAAAAGGTATAGTGATTGAAGTTCTCCAAGGAACTGAACTACATGCTTCTTCATGGGGTGCATGTTCAGAAATTGGTGGCATTAGCATGATCTGAGGGTGGAGTTTTTGGCCTTCTGACATCAAAAGGTGATCCATTGAATACTCAGGTAGGCCTAGTTGAATAAGATTGGTGGTCTCAGCTGGTTTGAGCTGGTCAAGATCTAGCTCTGAGTTCCTGAAAAACAACTTAAGCAACCATTATTATAGTGATTCATACATCAAAGGTGTTATCTATGAAAAAGCTATTTGGGAGTTTAGAGATATATTGCTTGGCTAGTGACTGTTAGCTATATGGAGTCTTAAAAAAATTCACTTAGTTATTTTTGACTGTGCTGGGTCTTTGTTGCTTTATTCAGGCTTTCTCTAGTTTCCTTGAGTGGGCTACTCTCCAGCTGCAGTGTACGGGCTTCTCATTGCAGTGGCTTCTCTTGTTGCAGAGCATGGGCTCTACTGCACATAGGCTTCAGTAATTGTGGAATGTGGGCTCAGTAGTTGTGGCTTATGGGCTTGGAGCATGGGCTCAGAAGCTGTGATGCACAGGCTTAGCTGCCCCACCGCATGTGGAATTTTCCCAAATGAGGGATCGAACCAGTGCCCCTTACACAGAAAGGCGGATTCTTAACCACTGGACCACCAGGGAAGTCCTGGAGTTTATTTTTGTATATGGTATTATGATGTTTCTAATTTCATCATTTTACATGTAGCTGTCCAGTTTTCCCAGACCACTTATTGAGGAAACTGTCTTTTCTCCATTGTGTATTCTTGCCGCCTTTGTCATAGATTAGGTGACAGTAAGTGTGTGTCACCTGGTAGATGTTTTGTCAGTGTCCATTTTATGCTGTGCACTGCATATATTCCTGGAGAAGGAAATGGTAACCCACTCCAGTATTCTTGCCTGGAAAATCGCATGGACAGAGGAGCCTGGCAGGCTACAGTCCATGGGGTCACAAAGAGTTGGACACGACTGAGCGACTAAACCACTGCATATATTATTAAGGATAAGTCAGTGGACGTCATCTTTAATATCATGGTATTCTCTTGCCTGAGTATACTAAGGATCCAGATGTAAAGAGAAGTATAACGTGGCAGTGAAATAAAGGCATATACTCATTGAAGAGATTGTTTCTTAGGAACAGTTACAGTAACTTTAAAGTAATTTTTAGATTTTGTTATGCCTTTTAAGAGTTTCCTTTTTTAAAAAAAAATTTTTTTTTCAAGCATGCTTCATTGTGGTCAGTTTTTATAAATGTTCCATATGTGCTCGAAAAATATATTTTAGGTGGAAAGTTGTAACATATTTGTCTTTTTTCTTGTGGATTGTTTGTCTTTTATCAGTTTATGGAGCTCTTTGTGTATTAGAGATATTCTTTGATGAATATGGTCCCCTTTCTCTAGAGAAATAAAAAATTTAATATAATGGATCTTTTTCTTTATTGTGGAGGTAGAAAACTTAAATGACTAAAGTGTCATTAATGAATATAAAGGGGCTTGTTATGGAATATAGTAGGGAGAAGTGGAGATTATGGGGAACTGCCTGTCCTGCCTAAGGCATTGAAATTGAAGTGAGAATAAGAAAACTACTTTATTAGTCAAGGAAAACAGGGACTCAGACACTCAATTTGTGTGACTTTTGTAAAATGGATTTTGAGTTTTCCATTTTGTGTAAGAAAGTTTTTCCATTCCAAGTAAAAGTTCTCTCAAAGATTCTTCCAGTATTTTTATTGTTTTGTTTTTTGCATTAAAAAATTTAATTCATATATAATTTATTATTTATTTATTTTTGGTTGCACTGGATTTCCATTGCTATGCATGGACTTTCTCTAGTTTCAGTGAACAGGGAAATCCCATGGACAGAGAAGCCTGGCAGGTTATTGTCACAGGGTCACAAAGAGTTGGACACAACTTAGTGACTAAACAGCAGCAATATAGTTATAGCATATTTTCTCCAGTTGTACTGTCAGTTATGCCAGTACTTTTTATAAAACTAAATATCCTTTTCTATTGCATAACAATGTCATCAGATTACACTATATACTTAGATTTATTTCTGGATGCTCTTTGGTTCACTGATCTGTCTAGTGTATACCAGTACTATTTTGGCTAGAATTGTTTTATATGTTCTTTTCCATTATGGTTTATCAACTGTATTCAGTATAATTCCCTGTGCTATACATTGGGACCTTGTTTTTTATCCATTCTAAATGTAATATTTTACATCTACCATCCCCAAACTCTTAGTCCATCACTCTCTCTTCACTCCTCTCCGTTGGCAACCACACATCTGTTCTGTATATCTGTTAGTCTGTTTGGTAGTTGGTTCACTTGAGCCATATTTTAGATTCAACATGTGATACCATATGCTATTGATATTTGTCTTTCTCTTTCTGGCTTATTTCACTTAGCACGATAATCTCTAGTTTTATCCGTGTTAGTGCAAACGGCATTATTTAGTTCTTTTTTATGGCTGAGTAGTATTCCATTGAATATATGTACTGCATCTTCTTTATCCATTCATCTTTTGATGGACATTTAGGTTTCCATGTTTTGGCTGTTGTGAACAGTGCTGCTATGAATACAGGGGTGCATGTACTTTTTAAAAATAAATGTGGAACATTTAATCATGTTTTAATTATTTAGTTATTTTTGACTGTTCTGGGTCTTTGTTGCGGTGTGCAGGCTTTCTCTAGTTGCAGTGAGCAGTGGCTACTCTCTAGTTGTGGTGCACAAGCTTCTCCTTGCAGTGGCTTCTCTCGTTGTGGAGCATGGACTGTGAAGTGCTCACGCTTCAGGAGTTGTGGCTTGTGGGCCCTAAAGAGAGGGCTTGGTAATTGTGGCACATAGACTCAGTTGCTCCACAGCATTTGGGATCCTCCTGGACTAGGAATTGAAGCAGGGTCCCCTGCTTTGCTAGGCAGACTTGTGACCACTGGATCATCATAGAGGCCTCTGCATTTATTTTTTTGAATTATAGTTTTGTCCAGGTATAATGCCAGGAATGGAATTTCTGGGTTATATGAGAATACTGTTTTTAGTTTTCTGAGGAACTGTCACACTGTTTTTCATCATGGCTGTTCCAGCTTACTTTCCCACCAACAGTGTAGGAGGATTCCCTTTTCTCCAGCTCCTCTCCAGCATTTGTTATTTGTGACTTAGCAGCAGCAGCAGCAGACTTTTTAATGATGGCCATTCTGACTGGTGTGAGATGGTACCTTATTGTAGTTTTGATTTGCATTTCTGTAATAATTAGTGATGTTGAGCATCTTTCCATGTGCCTACTGGCCATCTGTGGGACATACACATTTTTATATGGTGGGATTCTTGTTACTGTTAAGATACTGTTAAGATACTGTTCCTGTTCATTAATCCAGAGAAAGGGTTATTTTATACTATTACAGCATTTATAAGTGTATTTCAAATAAAGAGTCTATAAATGCACAAGTAAAGAAATATCAGTAAATAGTCAGTGACTTTTTGTGTATCATCTTGGTTTAATGTGTCAACTTCATGGGCTTCCCTGGTGACTCAGTGGTAGAGAACCCACCTGCCAATGCAGGAGATGAGGGTTTGATCCCTGGTCCTGGAAGATCTCCTGGAGAAGAGGATGGCAATCCACTTAAGTATTCTTGCCTGGGAAATCCCATGAATAGAGTTCCCCAAAGAATCAGCCATTACTTAGTGACTGAATGACAACGTCAGTTTCACAAACACTTGCAAGTTTTGGATAATGTAAGTATATAGCAGTTCCCCTCTCTCAACCAAATTACTTTGGTTTTAAAGCATTAAAACCCCTTCTGTTTACAAAATTTAGCCTGAGACTTTAGACTAAACGTGCCACTACATGTGGAGATCCTTACTCTTGATCAGTGATGCTTTTAAGGAAAAATTTTGATTAAAAGGGGAAAATGTGAAATAAAATAGAAACCTCAGCTAAAATTGGGACAGGCCTGTATGGGGAACTCTCAGGCCCTGCCATGCATCTACCCAGGTAAACTGAAAATTGTATGCTTCCATTATTGACATGAAGGGAGTTTCCCGAGTAGTGCAGTTGGTAAAGAATCCACCTTCCAAGTGAAGGAGATGCAAGAGACACGGGCTTGATTCCTGGGTTTGGAAGATCCTCTGGAGAAGGAAATGACAACCCACTCCAGTATTCTTGCCTGGAAAATTCTATGGACAGAGAAGCTTGGCAAGCTATAGTCCATGAGGTCACTAAGAGCTGGACATGATTAAGCATGCACACATGCTATTATTTATACCATTATAACTCCAAAGACATAACCTATTTTAATGTAACCAATGTCCTTAAACTAGCTTTCATTTACCAAAATTTAATCCTGTTGAATAGATCATGTGAACTTGAAAAGCATTTTGGGTTATGTTCTATGATATTTCTTTAATTAATGTAAGTGGTTATTTGTTTTTAAGCAAATTAAATAGAACTCTTTTACAAACAAATTTTAGCAATACCATCTGAAGGTAGAAAAGAAAACAAAACCCACATGTCTACAACACCTATATACACACATGAGCACTCAGATAGATGCAAACAGGAACTGTTTGATTTAAAATTTTAGCCATATGCTGATACAAACCCACAAGAATAATAGATTCAGAATGTATTTGTGTCCTGTAAGGGTCTTTTTAGAGCTGTTTTTGGAGTCAGTTTATTTCTTAGAAGCTTCTGCATGCCAATCAAAAAATGCTTTTTATTGTCTCACAAGAGGTTTGGAATCCTCTTTTTAGGTGGACTTATTTAAAACAAATGTTTCCCCTTTGAACGGGAAGGGTCGCTTACCTAACAAAAGGAAACAGAAAGCAAGTTTTCTCCTAGAGGTTTGGAGTGTATGTCTGCTACCAGAAATCTAGGGCAGCTGTTATTTAACACTTTTCTTCTAAATATTTATCTGCTCAAGTTAACTTCGAAACAGTAATTAGGATTATAGCATTTGAATCTTCAGAGGGTCCAATTTTAAAGGGGTAGGTTTTTGCAGAGGAAGAAAGAGTCATGGAGGTGGGGCCTGAGCACAAAATGGCTGCTGGGATGCAGTCTGAGACAAATGGGTGATCAGGGAAGATACACACGATGGCTCCTGAGACAAAGAAGTTGGGGGAGGGTGAGGTGCAGGAAGCTTCAGAAGCCATTTTGTTCTTTTCTATTTTTTGTTGTTGTTGTTTCATCCAATTTAGAAATGTTATCTTACAAAATGGAAATTTTAGAGTTTTGTGTACATTTGAATTTGTTTTGTTTAATTATAGAATTGTAGTCCTCCACTTTAATCTTAAGCAGACCAAGTTTGGGGAGATTGAAAATTCCCCATACAGCTCATTGTAATTCTGATTACTTATAGTTTGTTCAGGTCACTTCCTTAAAAGTGCACATGCTGGGGTCCATGGTTTTTAAACATTAAACTGTCCAGAGTCCTGAAAGGCGGGCTCTGCTTAGAGCATTTAGACGACCAGAATCTGCCCCTCTCCAAAACCCTGCACTACTGCACACTGTAGAAAGCAACTGAGTACTCTCCAAAGTCAGAGCCTCAAACCTGAAAGGACCAAGCCTTTCCAGATACTGAGTTAAGTCAGAAAGCTCAAAATGCAAAAAGAGCAGAGCTTGGAACCTGAGAGGACACTTACTTACCAAACTTCGATGCGTGAAACAGGGCTCTCAAAGCTGATGCACTGGGACAACCCAGAGGGATCGGATGGGGAGGGAGGTGGGATGGGGGGTTTGGGATAGGGGGACACATGTATACCAGTGGCTGATTCATGTCAATGTATGACAAAAACCACCACAGTGTTGTAAAGTAGTTAGCCTCCAATTAAAAAAAAAAAAAAAACTGGCAGTAGCTCATGGAAGTGATGAGCAAAAGGGGCTTGGTGTTGGTACCTTGCTTGATTCCAGGATTCATTGTCTCAGGGTTCACCTGCTTTGGGTCCCACTTCTGACACCAAAAATGTCAGCTTTAATTATATAATTGCCATTTATTTTACCAGCAAAGTTGGTTTATTTGGAAAGAGCCAAAGGAATTGCAGTTTTTGAAATGCAAGCTATGGTGAACCATGGGCAAATTTAGATAACAAAGAAGGGGAACTTACTTTTATAAGGTAAAAGGGGAACTTTTTAGAGGGACTCTGTTAACCAAAGAGTCTGTTGGCAGAAGCTGGAAATTCAGAGTATGGCAGATTCTCATTGGTGGGCATCTGTAGCCTGATTGGCTGGGCTGTCATGGAGCAGAGAGAATTTTTCTTCCCGCTGGTTAGTAAAGTAGAGGCACCTTTCTGTCAGAAATGTAGGCATGTCTTTTCCTGCTTGGAGCAATGGATGATGCATGGTAGTGCCTAAGAGCTCCCTCTATAGGCTGTTCCTACTCCAAATTTAGCTGAGATTTCTTTAGTTAATTACACACTTAATGTAATAGTCTTTGCCCCTTCATGGATCACAGCTTTGTCCTGGCAAAGGGGTTTGCTTAGCTCAGTGAAGCTATGAGCCATGCCATGCAGAGCTGCCCAAGGTGGGCAGGTCATAGTGAAGAGTTCTGACAAAACATGTGCCTCCTCCCACTGGAGGAGGGAACAGCAAACCACTCCAGTATTCTTGCTGTGAGAACCTCGTGAACAGTGTGAAAAGGCAAAAGAAGACCTGACACCGGAAGATGAGCCTCCCAGGTCGGAAGGTGTTCAATATGCTACTGGAGAAGAGTGGAGGACAATTACGATAGCTACAAAAAAAAAAAAAAATGAAATTGAAAGAGGAGAGTGAAAAGATTGGCTTAAAGCTCAACATTCAGAAAACTAAGACCATGGCATCCAGTCCCATCACTTCATGGGAAGTAGATGGGGAAACAGTGGAAACAGTGTCAGACATTATTTTTCTGGGCTCCAAAATCACTGCAGATGGTGACTGCAGCCATGAAATTAAAAGATGCTTACTCCTTGGAAGGAAAGTTATGACCAACCTAGATAACATATTCAAAAGCAGAGACATTACTTTGCCAACAGAGGTCCGTCTAGTCAAGGTTATGGTTTTTCCTGTGATCATGTATGGATGTGAGAGTTGGACTCTGAAGGTAGCTGAGTGCCGAAGAATTGATGCTTTTGAACTGTGGTATTGGAGAAGACTCTTGAGACTCCCTTGGACTGCAAGGAGATCCAACCAGTCCATTCTGAAGGAGATCAGCCCTGGGTGTTCATTGGAAGGATTGATGCTGAAGCTGAAACTCCAATACTTTGGCCACCTCATGGGAAGAGTTGACTCATTGGAAAAGACTCTGATGCTGGGAGGGTTTGGGGGCAGGAGGAGAAGGGGACCACAGAGGATGAGATGGCTGGATGGCATCACTGACTCAATGGACAAGAGTTTGAGTGAACTCTGGGAGTTGGTGATGGACAGGGAGCCCTGGCATGCTGCAGTTCATGGGGTCGCAGAGTCGGACACAACTGAGTGACTGAACTGAACTGACAAAAAAAATGAAGTGACCGGGCCAAAGCAGAAATGACACTCAGTTGTGGATGTGTCTGGTGGTGAGAGTAAAGTGAGATGCTATAAAGAACAATATTACATAGGACCTGGAAGCTTAGGTCCATGAATCAAGGTAAATTAGATGTGATCAAGCAGGAGATGGCAAGAGTGAACATCAACCTCTTAGGAATCAGTGAACTAAAATGGATGGGAATGGGCGAATTTAATTCAGCTAGCCATTATATCTACTACTATGGGCAAGAATTCCTTAGAAGAAATGGAGTATCCCTTATAGTGAACAAAGGAGTCCAAAATGCCGTATTTGGATGCAGTCTCAAAAATGACAGAATGATCTTGGTTCATTTCCAAGACAAACCATTCAACATCACAGTAATCCAAGTTTGTGTTCTAACCATCAGTGCCAGAAAAGCTGAAATTGAACAGTTTTGTGAAGACCTACAACATCTTCTAGAACTAATGCCAAAAAAGATGTCCTTTTCATCATAGGGGACTGGAATGCAAAAGTCAAGAGATACCTGGAGTAACAGGCAAGTTTGGCCTAGGGGTACAAAATGAAGCAGGGCAAAGGCTAACAGAGTTTTTCCAAGAGAATGCACTGGTCATAGCAAATGCCCTCTTCCAACAACATAAGAGAAGACTACATATGGACTTTACCAAATGGTCAATACTGAAATCCGATTGATTATATTCTTTTTAACTGAAGATGAAGCACCACTATACATTCAGCAAAAACAAGACCTGGAGCTGACTATGGGTCAGATCATGAGCTCCTTACTGTAAAATTCAGGCTTAAAATTGAAGAAAGTAGGGAAAACCACTAGGCCATTCAGGTATGACCTAAGTCAAATCCTTATAATTATACAGTAGAGTTGATGAACAGATTCAAGGGATTAGACCTGGTAGACAGAGTACCTTATAGACAAGGTTCGTAACATTGTACAGGAGGCAGTGACCAAAACCATCCTGAAGAAAAAGAAATGCAAGAAGGCAAAGTGGTTGTCTGAGGAGGCCTTACAGATAACCTGAGGAAAGAAGAGAAATGAAAGGCACAGGTGAAAGGGAAAGATATACCCAACTGGATGTAGAGTTCCAGAGAACAGCAAGGAGAGATAAGAAAGCCTTCTTAAGTGAACAGTGCAAAAAAGTAGAGGATAACAATAGAATGGGACAGACTAGAGATCTCTTCAAGAAAATTGGAGCTATCATAGGACTATTTCATGCAAGGTTGGTCATAATAAAGGACAGAAACGGTAAGGACCTAATGAAGCAGAAGAGATTAAGAAGACATGGCAAGAATACATAGAAGAGCTGTACAAAAAGGTCATTATGGCCTGGATAACCACTACGGTGTGGCCACTCACCTAGAGCCAGACAGCCTGGAGTGTGAGGTCAAGTGGGCCTTAGGTAGCATTACTGCAAACAAGGCTAGTGGAGGTGACGGAATTCCAGCTGAGCTATTTAAAATCCTAAAAGATGGTGCTGTTAAAGTGTCAGCAAATTTGGAAAACTCAGCAGTGGCCACAGGACTGGAAAAGGTCAGTTTCCTTCCAGTCCCAGTGAAAGGCAATGCCAAAGAATGTTCACACTGCTGTACAGATATGCTCATTTTACACGCTAGTAAGGTTATGCTCAAAATCCTTCAAGCTAGGCTTCAGCAGTATGTGAACTGAGAACTTCTAGGTGTACAAGCTGGGTTTAGAAAAGACAGAGAAACAAGTGATCAAATGCCAACATTCGTTGGATCATGGAGAAAGCCAGGAAAATCCAGAAAAACAACTACTTTGCTTCATTGACTACACTTGAGGCTTTGACTGTGTGGATCACAACAAACTCTGAAAAATTCTTAAAGAGATGGAAATACAAGACCCCTGTACCTGTCTCCTGATAAATCTGTCTGTGGGTCAAAAGCAACATTTAGAACTGGACATGGAACAGCTGATAGGTTCAGAATTGGAAAAGGCGTATGACAAGGCTGTATATTATCACCTTGCTTATACTTCTATGCAGAGTACGTTATGTGAAATGTCAGGCTGGATGTGTCACAAGCTGGAATTAATATTGCTGGGAGAAATACCAACAATCCCAGATATGCAGATAATTCCACTTTAATGGCAGAAAGTGAAGAGGAACTAAAGAGCCTCTTGATGAGGGTGAAAGAGGAGAGTGAAAAAGCTGGCTTAAGACTCAACATTCAAAAAACTAAGATCATGGCATCCAGTCCCATAACTTCACAGCAAATAGAAGGGCAAAAAGTGACAGATTTTATTTTCTTAGATTCCAAAATCACTGCAGATGGTGACTGCAGCCATGAAATTTGAAGTCACTCTTTGGAAGGGAAGCTATGACAAACTTATTAAAAAGCAGAGACATTATTTTTCTGACAAAGGCTTGTATAGTCGAAGCTATGGTTTTTCCAGTAGTCATGTACGGATGTGAGAGTTGGACCATAAAGAAGGCTGAGCTCCAAAGAACTGATGCTTTCAAATTGCTGGAGAAGAGCTCTAGAGAGTCCCTTGGACAACAAGGAGATCAGTCAATCATAAGGGAAATCAGCTATGAATAATCATTGGAATGACTGATGCTGAAGCTCCAATACTTTGGCCACCTAATGAGAAAAGAGGACTTATTGAAAAGACCCTGATGCTAGGAAGGATTGAAGGCAGTTGAAGAAGGGGATGGTAGAGGGTGAGATGGTTAGATAGCATCACAGACTCTGTACAGAATCTAAGCAAACTCTGGGGCCTGGCGTGCTTTAGTTCATGAGGTTGCAAAGAGTCCAATGTGACTTAGCAACAACAAATGTCTTTTTTGGCTAGAAGAATTTCAGGGTTTTTATTCAACTCGTTTTTTAGCTGGCTGCATACACCTTTTGTTCAGTTTACTGTGATATAAGAGCAGTGGCTTTTCAGACACACTGGGTCATTCCACAGTAAGAAAGATACTGTATGTTATGGCCCAACACAGCTACACATACAAAACTATGTAAGTAACTGTAGTAAAAATTTAATAAACTGAAACACAGTTTTAAGTGTTATTTTAAGTAGAAATCTTGCATGTACTCTATTTTCTACCTTGTGAAACTAGTTTTTTCTATTTATATATAGATAATAAATGTTTATTTACCTATCTACAAAGTATAAAGCTGTAGGTTTATATTATCCATTTATCTATGTAAACTATAGATAACCTGTGTACTTTTCAAATAAATGTTAGTCATAACTCACTAATATTCCATGACTACAGTTTGAAAAAGTTACATTAAAATTATAGAAGTTACAGCAAATCCTTCCACAGTTAGGAGATGGTGCTCATGGGTGCTTCACTGCTTCTCACTTTTCAGAGAGGGCGCCTACATTCTTTCAGCGCCAATGTACACATTTATGTAGAGTTAGTTTATACTTATTACTCTGTGTTCTGACATTTTCTGTCTGGTTCACTCTTGTCTTAGCTCTTCTTCCAGCGTTTTAAACTGTGATCTTTACCTTCCAGTGAAAACTAGGAAGCTGGCAATTGTGAACTCTCATATATTAACAAACATTGTGTTAATATATGATATTACATTCTGTAGTAGTTTAGATTAGCAAAGTTATAAATTTCAAAAATTTTAGAAGTATATTCTTTCTTATAATACTTTTTTTTTCATTGTGGCCTAAAACATATTTATTAATAGGCCCAAGTATCCTTTGCCTCTGAAAAAATTACAAAGTCAAAACTAAACAGACTATTTTTAGCAATCGGTATCTCAGTATACCATCCTATCTGGAAATGATTTAGATATTCAATATATATCCATTATTTAGTTTACATTGGTATAAACTATTGTCTTATTTAAATTTATTTAAAACATTTGTTTGTGATAATGATGCTTGCATTAGATGTGAAATAATTAACAATCAACTTAAGGTATTTTTCTTGAGTTTTGAAGACATGCTTGTTTTTATTAAAGCAATAAACTTAAGCAAGCTTTTATTATCAGAGATTATCACAGATCATATAAACATGAAAAACATTTGGATTATCTTCTATGTGTATGAGACTATACTTGGTTTGAGGCTTCTCAGGTGACACTAGTGGTAAAGAACCCGCCTGCCAGTGCAGGTTAGGTGTAACAGACACGGGTTTGATCCCTGGGTTGGGAAGATCCCTGAAGGAGGGCATGGCAGCCCACTCTAGTATTCTTGCCTGGAGAGTCCCATGGTCAGAGGAGCCTGGTAGACTGCTGTCCATGGAGTTGCACAGTTGGACATGACTGAAGTGACTTAGCATGCACACATATGCTTGGTTTACATAAATGCTTACTTTTCTCTAAGTCAACTGCATAGAGCTCTTTACCAATTAATTTTAGCGATACCGTCTGGAGGTGGAAAAATAAAAATCTATAATGTACATACATAGATAAAATATGCAGACAGACACAGAGATCTTGGAGCTCTATTCCAGAACTTTGGCCGTGAATCAAGTACAATACAAAACTCACTAATTTATACATAATTGTGTCTTTTGTGGAACAAGTTAAAGATACATACCTTTAAAGCTTTTTGTTAATGTTTATGAAGAATAAAGATTGGTGTTTGTCTTTAACAAGTAACCTTAAGAAGGCTGTGTTCTACAGTTTGGGCACGAGAACGCTTTTAGCAGTTTATATTTTTAAAAAAGTCTCTTTCTATCTTTAGTATCAGGTGAGCCTGGGCATTTTTTTATACACCTTCTTGGATGTTTACATTCAAAGATACAGTAAAGTTTACATCTTTAAGGGACAGAGAAAGAATGCAGGTTTTCTCTTGGCAGTTTTGGAGTACATTTGCCTGTTACCAGAACTTTAGGGCAATTACTATTTATAGGGCATGATATGACCTCAGTCCAATTCACTGTAGGGGAGAAAGCCTCTAATTTCATTCCTGTCATGCCTTGAATATTGGCCTGTAGCTGAGTCATTACCTGATTATTTGCAGGAGGTCCTAGGACAGGTTCTGGCCATCTCTTTGAGGGGTAGTGTTTAGTGCAGGGCCCCCTACATCCAGATGGTCTTCTGGTGGATAGAAGGGATCTTCTGTCAGGGATAGAGAGCTGGGGACAAGAGGTGTGTAAGAGGGAGGAGAAAGGGGGTTTATGTCAGATTTGATTTTTAATTTTGTTCTGAGTTTAATTTCTGTTATCTTGTTAAAGGAATACCTAAGGGTAATCATTATATTTCTTCATATCCACTTTTAACTTTGGTCTTCCCATATGTACCAAATACAGTTGTTTAAGATGAAAAAATCAGAAGGTTTTCCAGTTTGAAGGATCCACTGTCTGAGCATTGAGGAGTAGGATCTTCTTAATAGTGACTTAAACCATAAATAAGCATTTTTATGACTTAACTATGGATGCAAGAGGTGTTCTCAAAGAGAGTATAAAGAATAAGCTCTCACAGTATCCAAAAAGATATCACAAAGATAGTCTAAGAAAGGAAAGTCCTTTGTTGCATAGGTGGTAAGAATTGTGTGCTGAAAACTGTGTTTCTGATTTTCCCAAGAATATAAGACACCTTTGATTACAGATCTGCTAATCTGTGACAGTAGGCTGGTGTTACTGGAATGGGACTTTCCCAGCACTAATAAAACAACAGAGGTTGAGATGACAGAGTCCCCTATGGACTGGGACCCCTTGTGACTAATTACCCTGAGGGCTTACACTGCTGGACAGATTGCTGCTTGTGACTTCATGTCTCAGCACCCCAGTCTATTTGACTGGTCACTAAGTATACCCTGACAAGTGTACTTTTTAGATGGTAGTGATCAGAGAGAATAGTTTCGTTGGACACAAAGCCAAGCTCTCAGGATGTAGAACAAGGTGAAATGAAAGTCCTCATACTCGTCTGATGAGAACTGAACTCACTAGTCTGTGAAAGCTGGTTCAAACAGCATGCTTATGGGGCTTATTTATGCCTGTGTTCTACCCTGTGGATTTTCCTCCTTAGTACAAATGATACAACAGAGCCAAAAAAAAAAATGGTGCCCATCTCTGGGAGGAAAAGGAACAATAAAAGCCAGGAGTGCTCAAATTAAATTTACAGTAGTTGCTACACCAAAGAAACTTGTTACACAAATAGTTTCTTTTGTTAGTGTAAATTTAGAAAGAGAAAAAGGGCTGTCATCACTTTTGCTTTCACTGGACCCCTATAGCCGAAGATCCAGAAGGCTGACAGTAAGAATCCTTCCCTGCTGCCAGCTCTTGTCAGAGGTTCTAGGATTTCTCAGCAGCAGCAGTCCTGGGAACAGGCAGTTTTCCAGCAAAGAAGATCCTGCTGATTATACCAAAACTGTTGAGGAAGGTAAATTTCCGCTCTTTGTCACTTGGTTCTTTTGGCTGGCCTACTAATCAAATTGACTCAAGACAGATTAACAGAAGAAAAACAAATTTCATTTCATACGGAAGTCCCATAGATATAAGACCTAAGAAGTGACCAAATCAGGCTGTTGATATACCCTTTTAAAAAAGGAAACATTTGTGAAGTTTTGATACAACAAAGGGCTTTGGACTTGGGGTAGCAAATTAATGAAGTAACAAAGTTTATATAGCTTTCTCAACCTTGAATTCCCTGTTTCTGGTGATAAGGATTCCATCTAGCCTCCCAGTATAGGGACTATACCTTCACATGGGAGATTTATTTCACACTTTCAAGAAACATAGGTGGGTCAGAATGGCATATTTTGAGGTGGCATATTTTGCCCTCAATCCTGTTATAGGTAAGGAGAAATCAAATAGCCCTCTTTTCTTATGCTTACTAATGTTTCAGGTTCACATATTTCTTGAGTTTTTTTTTTTTTTTCCCCACTTAAAAACACCTGGCAGTATCTACTACCATTTACCAATAATTTATCAATTTTGGTGCTTACTACTGTATCTTAAGTACTTTCTATCAGAATTCTCTTATTAAAATGTATCTTTTAATAGTTCTTTTAGTCAGAATATATGTATAGTTTATCTTCATATAGCTTTGAACAGTCTGAGAATACCTTTTTTCACTCTTGAAAAATAGTTTTCTTGATTGTTTTCCAGGCCTCTTAACTGTCTTTTCAGTATTTTTTGTCTTTATCATGCTGCTTTCTGTTTGCATGTCTTAGTATTACCTTCCAGTTTACTACTCTCTACATCTGTTTCTGAGTAGTCATTGTATGACATATTCTGCTGAAATTATTTTCTTTTATAGCTGTTTGTTCTTTTCATGAATGTTAATCTTGCCTTTGTTTCTTTGATCATGACTAATAATTATTGTAAAGTTTCTATCAGACCATATCATTCCTTTCTTTGGTCTCAGGCACTGGTATTTATAGAATTCCCTGTTACTGTAACTTGCAGCCAGGGTGAGAACCATTGTTTTAAATTACTTAAAGATGATGTACAGTGATTGTATCATTATTTTAAAGATGAAGGAAGTCAAAGAAGAATCAAGGTGAACAATGTGATAAGACTAGACAAGGGAGAGGAATTGGGACTAGTAATTCTTAAAGTAGATTATAAATTAAATATTTAAGCATCTATATTCAATGAAAACTTTATAAAGGTATCTTCCATAAGTTCTTACAAGGCTTTTTTTTTTTTTTTTCTTGCAGATTAATTCAAACTGGGTTTGTGTAGTTAAGATTGATCAAATATTTTAGATCTACAAATGGTGGTAGTACTGAATACCTTAAAAATATCCTATTTGGGATTTTTGATTATTTATTTATTTTGGGTTGTGTTAGGTCTTCATTGCTGCCTGTGGGCTTTCTCTATGGAGAGTGGGGCTACTCTCTAGTTGCAGATGTGGGCTTCTCATTGTGGAGCAGAGGCTCTAGGCACATGGGCTTCAGTACTTGAAGCCCTCTAGCTCAGTAGTCGTAGCCTGTGGGCTCTTGAGCAAGGGGCTTGGTATTTGTGTGCTTGGTTGCTCTGTGGCATTTTTCCAGATCCGGAATTAAACTGCATTCCCAGGTGGATTCTTAACCGCTGGGGCACCAGGGAAGCCCAGCAGCTATCCTTTTTCATTTTTGCTCTTCATCTTTAAGAGTAGCCGTGCCACCGTGATTTTCTTATTACTCTCATAATTTTTTTTCCCATAGATGTTTCATTTATATTGGTTTAAAAAGTCAGGTCACACAGAAGCATTAATAATGTAGGACAATCCAGTTACAATGAAAACCTCTGTGCTTTCCAACTTTAATCCTTTTCTCCAGAGGGAGACGGTTTTAACTCTGTTAACTTCTGGTAGTTCAGTCTCTGTTTTACCTATACCACTATGTTCCTCCTGTTTTCTTCAGATTACAGGTTTCACTATTTTATTTCTTATATTGGCTATCATTGTAACCTACAGTAATATATTTGTGACTTTATTTCTTGTTCCAGCAACCATTGGCATTATTTATTGATTTCTCAATTTCTAAGGTTAGTGCTTCTTTCCCAAGCTTTAGTTTAGCTTCCCTCCATGCTTTCACCTCTCAGCCTCTGGTATTTTATGTTAAGACTAACATTTATGTTCTGTTCAGTAACCATAGTTAACACAACAATATTTATATTATACTGAGGATTGTTTATTATAGAGCCTGCTGCTGCTGCTGCTAAGTCGCTTCAGTCGTGTCCGACTCTGTGCGACCCCATAGATGGTAGCCCGCCAGGCTTCCCTGTCCCTGGGATTCTCCAGGCAAGAATACTGGAGTGGGTTGCCATTTCCTTCTCCAATGCATGAAAGTGAAAAGTAAAAAGTGAAAGTGAAGTTGCTCAGTCGTGTCCGACTGTTAGCAACCCCATGGACTGCAGCCCACCAGGCTCCTCCATCCATGGGATTTTCCAGGCAAGAGTACTGGAGTGGGGTGCCATTGCCTTCTCCAATTATAGAGCCTAGGAGTATGCTATAATTTCATCTCCTTTCTTATAACGTTTTCTCCCACTAGAATTGCCTTTTTTTCTTTTCACTGTTTTCCTTTATCATGTCCACTCTGGGTGTTTTGTTTGTTTTGAACTAATCATAACAAGTGGTCTAACACTTTTTTTCTGAAATCTTCCTTCTAGAGCTCCTCTGCTCCTATCTGCTCTTAGTGTGCCTCAGGCCTGACATTGAACTTTCATCATAACTTAACTTTATTACTTTCCAGGATTAGATCTATTTTCTGAACCTGATATCATCCTCTTTTTGGATTTACTCTTCTGGTGTGGTTTATTACATCTTAAGAAAATACCTTTTTCAATGCTGCTTTTGAGGTAAACTTTGAATTTTTGAATGTTTGGGAATGCCTGTATTCTTCTGGGTAATAGTTCTAAGTTGAAAACCATGCTTGAGATTAGAGAACTCAAAATAATGAAGTCAAATGAAAAGAAAAAGCCATCCTTAACCCTTCAGATGGAGAAGGCAGTGGCACCCCACTCTAGTACTCTTGCCTGGAAAATCCCATGGACGGAGGAGCCTGGAAGGCTGCAGTCCATGGGGTCACTGAGGGTCAGACACGACTGAGCGACTTCACTTTCACTTTTTACTTTCATGCATTGGAGGAGGAAATGGCAACCCATTCCAGTGTTCTTGCCTGGAGAATCCCGGGGATGGGGGAGCCTGGTGGGCTGCCATCTATGGGGTCGCACAGAGTCGGACATGACTGAAATGACTTAGCAGCAGCAGCAGCAGCAGCAACCCTTCAGATTCTTTACTTCTTAATTACTAAATTCAGCAGATTTTTTTCCTTCTGTTTCTTATTTAACCTCTTCATGATGTTTGATAATTCTTCTCATAGATAATTCTTCTCTTCTGTTTTTTTTTTCTAAAGGGAACCATATTTTTATTAAAATAAACACATAGAAAAATGCACTAATCAATTTTTATACAGTTAATTCTAGTTTTCTTCTATTTCTGGCCATTTATTTTCAAGATCTTTGCTACATTCTTCTTTATGCCCTCCATCCATGACGTTTCTGGATAATGTTAAATGTTGTGACCTCAAGGATTTGATCTATCATCTTCTCTTCCTACCTCATACCTTATATCTGGACGTCATATATGTCTATGGCTATAGCTACCTTTATGTATACTGACTGTGAAATCTGTCCCAAAAGCACATTATGTTTCCCTTAGCCTGCATAAATCCAGCTGCCTTTAGGATATCTCAGTCTGTATATATCATAGGTAACTCAGTTCATTTTATGCTAAATTGAATTAATCATTCCTCTCAAACTATCCTTGTGTTCCATATATTCTATTCTGTGAATTATAATACTGGATACCCAGTCTCTCAAACCCCAAATTAAGAAATCATTCTTAACTACTCATATGCCAAGCCAGTTACTACAGATATTCCTTTTAATTGTCTTATAGGTGCTTCTGACTGTAAATATCTAAAATTCATTTCTTCTTTCGTACTCTTTTTATCTATTTTGGCGCTTTGTATATACCTAGTCACTCAGTCAGCTCAGATTGAGGATGGATTCCTCTGTTTCCCTCATGTACATTTGGTGGTTGAGCTAGGTTTATGCATAGCCCTGTCATTTCACTGTATATGTTCTGTTAAATGTTTTGAAACAGTATATGTATTGTTTCATATCTGAGAACTTTTTAGAACAATAACTACTGAGAATTAGATCCAAATTCTTATTCACTGATCATTTCTGTTGAAAACATGATGTTCCTATTACCATTTCTGACATTTCTGACAAGTTCAGGCTGCACTGTCTCTGCCCTTGCGCAGTTTATGTTATGTAATTGTCTTGGCTGTCCCCACACTTGGATGTTTGGTTATTGTTTAGGGAGGTATTGGATTAGACATAATTGATCAAATGTGAAGCGAAAAGTATGTTTGGATAGCCAAATATATGATAGAAATGGACAAACTCGTAGAAATATGAAGAGATAAAGAGAACAGAAGTTTACTTGTTTTGATGCTAAACAGGTATCTGGGGTAATTGTTTTAACATTTCTATTTTTCCTAAAAATACATATATTTAAAAAATGTTTTATGGTACATAATTCAAATACCATATGATTCACTCCTAGCCATACAGTTTCATTTTAAATTAAAGAGGCAAAATGACAATCTGTATGAGCATGAATAGTGAGAAGTTGTATTTGGATATTATTCCCAGCACCTTTAATAATAATTTTTGTACTTTTCTCAAACTGTTCTCAATGAGCTTTTTAGGTTTAGTAGTTGAGGGTGAGGGATTATGGAGAAAATAGCTGTTTGTCTTCTGGAATGGTGTTATGGACGAAGTACACAAGGGAACAGAAGGAAAGGATTTTCTGTGTTACAGATTTTCTGATCATAACCTTTTGCTTACGAGTTTCTGTGATTTTGAGCTAAGAAACTACATGAGATCCAACAGGCTTTCTGTGCTGTGCCTCTGCAATTTCTTTTGCTTCTGTTAAAGCAAAAGAAATTCTTTTGCTTCTTTTGAAACTGCTAAAATCAGACCTCAGATTTGAAGCTGGTGAGAGAATGCCTTTTTGAACATATTTCTTTTAAAAAATAAGCGTATTTTTCTGTGAAATCCTTTTGACTTAATCCTTTATAATCTTGAAGATAACATATCTTCTTGGTTTGAATGCAAATAGCATTTATCGTAAATGTGAGATAGGAGAGCCCTGGAAGGGCAGAAATTCAAAGAAAAAATTAACTTATTTACTAAAATGTTTTAGGTTGTACAAGAGTTGAAATCTGGAGAAGGACATCAGTTTCGATTTGACTTGGCTGCAGATAACTGGAATATACAAATAATCTCTTTTGTGACCCCATGGACTGTAGCCTGCCAGGCTTCTCTGTCCATGGAATTTCCCAGGCAATAATACTAGAGTGGGTTGCCATTTCCTACTCTAGGGGATCTTCCTGAAACAGGGCTTGAACCTGCATTTCCTTTTGGAAATTGGCAGGAGGATTCTTTACCACTGAACCACCAGGGAAGCCTTGCAAATAATATTGGGTTTATTGTTTCTCTCTGTTGGACTTAGTGACTCCCTGGTTGTCAAGAAACTAGTTATCTGCTATCTTTCTTTTCTTCCAACCTTTGCATTGATTTCCATCCTCACGGTTACCTTGTGGTTGCAAGAGAGTCATTGTATAGCTTCCGCTACTGTGTCTTCATTCCAGGTAGCCTGAAGGGGAAAGTAGCAAGGAAAAAAGCATGCACTTTATAGCTAAATTACCAAGGAGTGGACTTGTTGGATCATGGTGTGAATGTATGTATAACTTTGTGAGGAAGTGCTGAACATTTTTGCAAAGTGTTTGTTCAATTTAACATTCCCACCAGCAATGAGAGTTCCAATTTCTCTACAAATTTTTAAACATTTGGTATTAAATTTTCCTTTTTAATGGGTGTGTGAAAGTATCTTATGGTTTTAATTTGTATTTCCCTAATTATTAGTGATATTCAGTAGTTATTCATAAGTGCTTTTGGACGATTTTGTATCTCTTTTGTTGTTGTTCAGTCACAAAGTCATGTCCGACTCCTTGAGACCCCATTCACTGCAGCATGCCAGGCTTCCCTGTCCTTCACTATCTCCTGGAGTTTGCTCAAACTCATGTCCATTGAGTCGGCAATGCCATCCAACCATCTCATTCTCTGTCATACCTTTTTCTCCTGCCCTTAGACTTTTCCAGCATCAAGGTCTTTTCCAATGATTTGACTCTTCACATCACATGGCCAAAGTACTGGAGCTTCAGCATCAGTTCTTCCAAAGCATATTCAGGGTTAATTTCCTTTAGGATTGACTGGTTTGATCTCCTGGCAGTCCAAGGGACTCTCAAGAATCTTCTCCAGCAGCATAGCATCAATCGATAGCAAGAATTCTTTGACAGTCAGCCTTCTTTATAGTCCCAACTCTCCCTTGCATACATGATGACTGGAAAAACCGTAGCTTTGACGCTACAGACCTTTGTTGGCAAAGTGATGTTTCTGCTTTTTAATACACTGTCTAGGTTTGTCATGGAGAAGGCAATGGCACCCCACTCCAGTACTCTTGCCTGGAAAATCCCATGGATGGAGGAGCCTGGTAAGGCTCCAGCCCATGGGGTCACTAAGAGTCGGGCATGACTCAGTGACTTCACTTTCACTTTACACTTCTATGCGTTGGAGAAGGAAATGGCAACCCACTCCAGTATTCTTGCCTGGAGAATCCCAGGGACGGGGGAGCCTGGTGGGCTGCCGTCTATGGGGTCGCACAGAGTCGGACACGACTGAAGCGACTTAGCAGCAGCAGGTTTGTCATAGCTTTTCTTCCAAGGAGCAAGTGTCTTAATTTCATGACTGCAGTCACTGTCTGCAGTGATTTTTTTTTAAGTGTGTTTAAATGTTGTTCCCTTCTTATTTTATTATTGAAAGATAAGTTTCTGTTGTCATGAAGATGGTCCCCATTTCTCTGAAGTGTTTGTTCCAGAAAAAGTTTATTCCTTATGCATATTGGTCAATTATCCATCTCAAATTAGTAGTTATGTATGGTATAAAGTCGAGGTCAAAGTTCTTTTCTTTTTTTTTTTTCACCTCCCATATGAATAACCAATTGACTGAGAAACATTTTTTGAAAAAATAATCATTTCTTCTCCACTGAAGTGTAATGAGGCATTTTTTCTGATTAGGTGACCATATGTGAGGATTTTTTTTTTTTTTTTTGGTATTCTGTTTCATTTGCCTATTTATTTGTAGTTATTGCAATACCAACCTGACTTAATTACTCTGACTTTATAATAAATCTTGGTGTCTGGTAGTATAAATTCTCCATTTTGCTCTTCAAGATTATCTTGGCTATTGTAAGTCCTTTTTGTTTTTCATATAGATTTTAGCTTGTAAATTTCCATAGAGTAAGCTGCTAAAATTTTAATTGGGATTGTGTTGAATCTATAGATCAATTTGGAGAAGAATCAATATCTGGACAACATTGACTTTCCTATCATTGTCTATCACCATGTTCTGTTCTTGACTTTTATTTTTTGTATTTTTCATAAAATATAATTGATTAACAATATTAGTTCCAGATGTACAGCATAGTGAGTCAGTACTTTTACAGATTGTACTTTGGAAAGTTGTTACAAGATAACAGTTATAGTTCCCTGTGCTGTACAGTATATCCACGTTATTTTATACAGGCTAGAGTGTATGTCTTAAGAACTAAAGAGCCTCTTGATGAGGGGGAAGAGGAGAGCGAAAAAGCTGGATTAAAACTCAGCATTCAAAAAATTAAGGTCATGGCGTCTAGGCCCATCACTTCATGGCAAATAGAAGAAGAAAAACTAGAAACAGTGCTGCTATAAATGTAGGGGTGCTTGAAGCTTTTCAAATTAGTGTTGTTGGTTTTTCTGAATATGTATCCAGGAGTGGAATTGCTGGATCATATGGTTATTCTATTTTTAGTTTTTTGAGGAAACTCCACACTTTTTTCCATAGAGACTGCACCAATGTATATGCCCACCACCATTGTAGTAGAGTTCTTTTTTCCTCCATCTTCTCCAGCATTTATTATTAGTAGACTTTTTGATGATGGTGATTCTGACAGGTGTGAGGTGATACTTCATTGTTTTGATATGTATTTCTCTAATAATTAGTGATGTTGAGTATCTTTTCATGTTTCTATTGGCAATCTGTATGTCTTCTTTAGAAAAATATCCAAATTTTCTGGCCTTTTTTTTTTTTCTTCTAACAATGTTTTCATTTCAGAGTTCCTACAGATATTTCAATAAATTTGTCCCTATATATTTGACTTTTTGATTCCTGTTATAAATTATATCGGGGCTTCCCTGGTGGCTCAGAGGTTAAAGCGTCTGCCTGCAATGCGGGAGACCTGGGTTCGATTTCTGCATTGGGAAGATCCCCTGGAGAAGGAAACGGCAGCCCACTTCAGTTTTCTTGCCTGGAGAATCCCATGGACAGAGGAGCCTGGTGGGCTACAGTCCACGGGGTCGCAAAGAATCGGACACAACTGAGCGACTTCACTATCAGTTTAAAATGTTCATTTTTTAATTGGTTCTGGCATATGGGAATTGCAATAGATTTTTGTATATTGGCTTTGTATCTTGTGATCTTATAAGCTCACTTTAGTAAGTTTTAGATTCTTGTAAGTTTTCTATGTAGTTTTACCTTTTCCATTATACCTTTTATTTCTTTTTTTTTGCCATATTGCACTGTCCAGGACCACACTACAATATTGATTTGAAGACATGATTTTAGACATGCATATTAAGTTTTTGAATTCAGGAAAAAAAAGTTTGATATTTTGCCATTAAGTTATTAATTTTAGGTCTTTTGTAGTTACTCTTAATCACACGTTTGCTTTTAAACCTAGTTTGCTGAGTTTTTAATCACAGACTATTGTAGAATTTTAATTCAGTTTTGGCATTTAGTGAAATGATCATATGTTACTTTTCTCATTTATTCTAATAGTAAATTTTATTGATTGAATTTTGATTATTCAGTTAACCTTGCATTTCTGGTATAACTCAGTCAAGATTTTTATTTTGGCTGAACCACATGGGTTGTGATCTTAGTTCCCTGACCAGGGATCAAACCTGGGCCGCAGCACTGACAGCAAATCCCAAGTCCTAACCACTGGACCACCAGGGAATTCCCAAACTCAGTCAAGATTTATTATTCTTTTAAAAATTACTGGATTCAGTTTGCCAGGTTTTTTTTTTTCCTTCAGTATGCATCTTATATCCTTATGAGAGTTACTATTGTGGAAAGATTATAAATTGCTGAAGTTTCATGTGATGGTTAACAATAATAATGCATTTTCAGTTAAGGTATGTACAGTGGATTTTTTTTTATGATATAATGCTATTGTACACCTAATAGAGTACAGTATAGTGTAAATATAACTTTTATATGTACTGGGAAACTAAAAAATTGGTGTGACTTATTTTATTGCACTGATCTGGAACAGAACCTTCAGTATCTCTGAGAAATGCTTGTTCATGATACTTATTCAATAGTGGATTTGACAGAGTCAATGCTATCAGTGAAGACTTCTTTATATATGAAGGATAACTTACCAGTGTCACTTTCATTTGTAACTTTGGTTTCTCTTACAGGCAAATGTTCTGAAAACGACTCTGCATGGGAATGGCTTGCCTTACAATGACAGAAATGGAAGGAACATCCACATCCCCTGTACATCAGAATGGTGATATTTCTGGAAATGCTAACTCTGTGAAGCAAATAGATCCAGTCCTACAGGTCTATCTTTATCATTCCCTTGGGAACGCTGAGGGGGATTATCTGCAGTTTCTAACTGGAGAGTATGTTGCTGAAGAGATCTGTATTGCTGCTTCTAAAGCTTGTGGTAAGTATTAAAAAACAGTGTTTTTCTTCTTATTAACATCTGCTTGGTTTATTATACTCTAACACAATGTACCTGTGTAATATATTTTTTATGCTTCTATGACTGACAACTGTTTTCATATGCATATAAAATGAGAAAATTACTAAAGTAGAATACAAGGTAAATTCTGTGTTGAGGTAGTGGTATAGAATGAATGTGTTTCGCCCAAATTTGTGTTGTGACCTACTCCTCCAGTGTGATGACTTTGGAAGTGGGATTTTCCAGAGATGAATCAGTCATGAGAGTGGACCCCTCATTAGTGGGACTAGTACCTTTATTAACGAGATCGCTGAGAGTTCCTTTGCCCCTCCTGCCATGTGTGGACATAGCAAGAAGATGAATAAGAAAATGAATCATCTATGAACCAGGAATAGGGTCCTCATTAGATACCGCATCTGCTTGATTTCATACTTCCCAACCTCCAGAAATGTGAGAAATATGTTTCTTTTTTTTATAAGCCACTTCATGTATGATAATTTTCTTATAGCATCCTGAATGAGCTAAAACAGCAACTGGTACTGAGAAGTGGAAGGGCGGTAACAAGTTTCTAAAAATGTAAAAGTGGCTTTGGGACTGGGTAATGGAAGAGTTTTGAGGTGCATGCTAGAAAAAGTCTACATTGTTGGGAACAGATCTTTAAAGGAGATTTTGGTGAGGACTTGGAAAGAAAGAAACAGAGTTGTAAGAAAACAATTTTCTTAGAGGACACCTGTGCAATCCTGTGGAGAATATTGGTAGAATTGTGTTCCATTAAAGACCATTCTGATAAGATCTAAGATGGAAATAAGGACCATGTTATTAGAAACTGAAAGAAAAGTGATCCTTGTTATAAAGTGTCAAAGAACTTGGTTGAGTTGTGTTCATGTTTCAGTGCTTTGTAGAATGTAGAACTTAAGAGCAATAAAATTGGGTGTTTACTTCAAGTCTTTTCTAAGCGAAGGGTTGAAGGTGTGGCTTGAGTCCTCATAACTGCTTATAGTTGTGAAAAATTAATGCTGTTGCTGAGCTCCTTGGCTGCCCTGGATATGGTTCTGGCAGCCCCTAGTGGCAGTTATCCCTCAGCGGGGTGCAGGCAGCAGACTTTGGTGGAATAAGTATCTCTGCTAGCAGAGAATGCAAAGGCCCTGGAGGCATGTCTGACTCCACCTATATTTCAAAGAAGGGAAGCATGGGGCAGGGCTGCCAGGAGTCTTTGGTGCCCAGCAAAGCTGGAGGGGCAGGAATGTTGCCCTGGTGTGCTCTGCAGATGGGATCTCTGCTTCAGTGGGTCTGGAAGGCAGAGTATCAAGTTAGAGGGTTATTCATCAGCCTTAAGGTCTAATGGAATTTGCCTTACTAGGTTTTAGATTTATTTGAGACTTGTCACTCATTTTTTCTTTTCTCTTGTAATGGAAATATTTGTCCTATGCCTGTTGGAATGGGAACATCTGTCCTATGCCTTTTCTACCATTATATTTTAGAAACACATAATTTGTTTGATTTCATAGGTTTACAGCTGGAGAACCTCAGGATGAATTGTACCTTGTTGTTCAGTCGCTAAGTCATGTCTGACTCTGCAACCCAATGGACTGCAAAACGCCAGGCTTCCCTACTCTTCATCATCTTCCGGAGCATGCTCAAACTCATGTCCTTTGAGTCGGTGATGCCATCCAACCTCTGTCGTTCCCTTCTCCTCCTGCCTTCAATCTTTCCCAGCATCAGGGTCTTTTCTAATGAGTTGGCTCTTCTCATCAGATGGCCAAAATATTGGAGCTTCAGCATCAGTCCTTCCAATGAATATTCAGGATTGATTTCCTTTGGGATTGACTGGTTTGATCTCTTTGATGTCCAAGGGACTCTCATGAGTCTTCCCCAGAACCACAATTGGAAAACATCAGTTCTTTGGCACTCAGCCTTCTTTATAGTCCAACTCTCACATCTGTACACGACTGCCGGAAGAACCATAGCTTTTACTATACAGAGCTTTGTTGGCAAAGGGATGTCTCTGCTTTTTCATATGATGTCTAGGTTTGTCATAGCTTATGACACCAAAGATGCTTTCGTGGAGATGCTTATTCCACCAGAGTTTGAGTCTCTTTTTTCCAAAGAGTGAGCATCTTTTAATTTCATGGCTGGGGTCACCATTTGTAGTGATTTTTGAGCCCAAGAAAATAAAATCTATCACTGCTTTCACTTTTTCCCTTCTATTTGCCATGAGGCGATGGAACTGGATGCCATGATCTTTGTTTTTTGAATGTTGAGTTCTAAGCCAGCTTTTTTCACTCTCCTCTTTCTCTCTTATCAAGAGGCTCTTCAGCTCCTCATCCCTCTGCCATTAGAGTAGTGTTATCTGCATACTGAGGTTGTTAATATTACTTCCTGGCAGTCTTGATTCCAGCTTGTGATTCATCCAGTCTGGCATATCACATGATGTATTCAGCATAAAAGGTAAAGAAGCAGGTGACAGTGTACAGTCCTGTTGTACTCTTTTTCTGATTTTGAAGTAGTCTGTTGTTTCATGTCTCGTTATAACTGTTGCTTCTTGACCTGCATACAGATTTCTTGGGAGGCAAGTAAGGTGGTCTGGTATGCCAATCTCTTTAAGAATTGTCCACAGTTTGTTGTGATCCACAATCAAAGGTGTTAGCGTAGTCAGTGAAGCAGAAGTAGATACTTTTCTGGAACTTCTTGCTTTCTCCATGATCCAACATATACTGGCAATTTGATCTTGGCTAATCTGCCTTTTCTAAACCCAGCTTGTACATCTGGATGTTCTCAGTTCACATACTGCTGAAGCCTTGCTTGAGTCTCATCCACACCTGATTTAGATGATATTTAGATGAGACTTTGAACTCAGACTTTGGGTTGATGCTGGAATGAGTTAAGGCTTCTGGGGCTATTGTGATGGAATGAATATATTTTGAATGTGAAAGGATATTATTTTTGGAGGGCCAGGAATAGAATGCTATAGGTTGAGGGAGAAGGACACAAACATTCAAATTCATAAGTTGAAACATATTCTCCCAATGTGATTGTATTTGACAGTGTTACCAGGTCATAAGGTTAAATATCACCTTACCCAACTTGCTTTTCTACCCTTATGTGGCTTAGTTATAGATAGCTAAGTTATCTGTGTCTCTTCGAATTACGGATATTTGTGTCTGTTTTTTCAAGATGTAGTCAGTTATGTTATGGTGTGAAATATGTGTTCCTAAAAGACACTGTGTTCTGCAGAATTGTGCAGTAAAAAGCACAGGGCTTATAGGAAAAATAAGGTTAGGGGTATGACAGTCTAAACTTGGTGATATTAAAAAAAAAAACTTAGTAAAAACAGCACATGCTAAGTGGTAAGAAAATATATAAATAGTACAATATATTTGGCACTTTACCTTAAAAAAGTTATGAAGCTTGTTGGTGGAAGTGGATGTTGAAAAGGTTGCATCCTGTGAGTTAGTGTGAAGTTGTAGAAGGAAGGTTATCTGAAATCACATGAGAAGTTGTAACACCACATGTTGATGGCTGTGACTTATAACACATGTGGTAAACTGAGATAGCTGGTAGGTGTTTGTTCCATGTATAGCCTCAGTTTGGATTCCAGGCTGAAGGAATAACCCCTAAATGAGACATGGTGTTCTCCTGGTAAAAGGCAAAAAAAACATGAGGGCTGGAAATGAAATACCTCCTACTGCCTCTTTTTGGAACTAACACACTACCACTCTTGCTCAGATTCCATTGGTCAAACTGAGTCATATGGCCAAGCCAGTGTTGGGTCAGATGAGGTGGTCCTCTCAGGGAGTGGGAGGAAAAGATGGAGTATTTATGAGCAATAATGTAGTCTGCTACACTTTTCCCTCTTGGCCACAAATAATTTTCTTTTTTCAGTATTTAAAATAAATTTTTCCTTCCTCAGTGAGGATACCCAAAGCCATCATTGAATCAGGTTTAAAATCTAGGTTCTCCCTATATTCTCTCAGTCATGTCTAGATGGTCTTCTTGATTCAGAAATCTGTGAAATGAGAAGACAGTTATTCTGATATCATATCTATAGCCTTGACAAGTTTTACGTTAAAGATATGAGATAATTAGCTCTAGTGTAGAAACAGCAAGGTTTAGACAAAAGAGGCTGTAGAGTTATCTTTTGGAATCCTCCCACCTCTCTGAGTCCTTTACCAGTTAGACTTTCTTGACTACCTACTCACATATCTATTATCTTCAAATTCCTTTCCATTCCCATCCCCAAATGCCCTTTATTGAATGACCTTTTGTTAGGTATAGCTTTGATGATAAAATAATTTATATTAAGTTATAAATAAGTTTTAATATTAAGATATTTGTATTTAATGAAGAATCTTGATCTAACTTCTAATTGTAAAAAAAAATGCTTAAAGGAAGTGTATTTTTTAAAGTGACTTTTATTCTTTTCTCAGTTGAAATGAGAATATGAAGTTAATGTTACAGTTGTATCCCATTTACCTCTTTCAGCTGGCTGAAATTTATTCTCATTGTTTACATAAAACACATAATTGTTTTATATGTGTTACTCAGTTCTTACAATAGCACTAGGGTGTATGTGTGTATTGATAAGCATCTGATAGCTTTTTTAAAAATTGTTTTTATATTGGAATATAGTTGATTAACAATGTTGTGTTAGTTTCAGGTGTATAGCAAAGTGATTCGGTTTGACATTTATATGTATCTGTTCTTTTTCAAATTATTTTTCCATTTAGGTTATTAAGCAGAGTCTTGAGTCTGAGTCTTGAGCAGAGTTTCCTGAAGTATACAGTAGGTCCTTGTTGGTTATCTACGTACATGTAAATCCCAAACTCCGATTCTATCCCTCTCCCCTACCCTTTCCCTTTGTAACTCTAACTTCTCTGAGTCTGAGTCTCTTTCTGTTTTGTAAATAAGTTCATTTGCATTATTTCTTTAAATTCCACATATAAACAATATCATATGATAATTGTCTTTCTGTGTCTTACTTAGTATGATAATTTCTAGTTCTATCCATGTTGTTGCAAATGGCATCGTTTCATTCTTTTAAATGGCTGAGTAATATTCTGGTGTATATATGTATGGCATCTTTTTTATCCATTCCTGTGTTGATGGCCCTTTAGCTTGCTTCCATGTCTTGGCTATTGTAAACAGTGCTGCAGTGAACATTGAAGTGCATGTATCTTTTGAAACTATCCAGTTTTTCTCTGGATAGCTATATGCTCAGGAATGGTATTGCTGGATTACATGGTTCAGTTCAGTTCAGTTCAGTCGCTCAGTCGTGTCCGACTCTTTGCGACCCCATGAATCGCAGCACGCCGGGCCTCCCTGTCCATCACCAACTCCCGGTAGCCCTACTTTAATTTTCTTAAGGACCCTCCATATGGTTCTCCATAGTAGCTGTACCAATGTACAGTCCCACCAACAGTGTAAGAGGGTTCTCTTTTCTCCACACTCTTTTCATCATTTATTGTGTGTAGATTTTTTGATGATGGCCATTCTGACTGGTGTGAGGTGATCTCTCATATTTTTGATTTGTATTTCTCTAGTAACTGGAGGAGATTGAGGGCAGGAGGAGAAGGGGACAACAGAGGATGAGATGGTTGGATGGCATCACCGACTCAATGGACATAAGTTTGGGTGAACTCCAGGAGTTGGTGATGTTCAGGGAGGCCTGGCGTGCTGCAGTTCATGGGGTCGCAAAGAGTCAGACACGACTGAGCGACTGAACTGAACTGAACTGAATAATTAGTGATGTTGAGTATTTTTTCATGTGCCTCTTGGTCTTCTTTGGAGAAATGTCTATTTAGGTTTCTGCCCATTTTTTATTGTATTTTTTTATCATTGTTGTTATGCATGAGGTATTTGTAGATTTTTGGAGACCAGTCCCTGTCCTTCAGATAGTTCGTAAGTATTTTCTTCCATTCTATGGGTTGTCTTTTCATTTTGTTTATGGTTTCCTTTGCTGTGCAAAAGCTTTTGAGTTTAATTAGGTCCCATTTGCTTATTTCCATTTTTATAACCTTAGGAGCTGTGTTGAAAAGGATATTGCTGTGTTTCATGTCAGAGAGTGTTTTGCCTATGTTTTTCTCTTAGAGTTTTATAATATCTGGTCTTACATTTAGGTCTTTAGTTCATTTTATGTTTGTGTATGGTGTTAAGGAATATTCTATTTCATTTTTTTATATATAGCTGTCCAGTTTTCCCAGCACCATGTATTGAAGACACTGTCTTTTCTTCATTGTATAATCTTGCCTCCTTTGTCATAGATTAATTGATTATAGATGCATGGGTGTATTTCTGGGCTTTCTATCCTGTTCCACTGATTTATCTTTCTGTTTTTGTGCCAGTGCCATACTGTTTTGATGATTGTAGCTTTATTCAGTAATCTGAGGTCAGGGAGTCTGATTCCTTCAACTCTATTTTTCTTTCACAGATTGCTTTGACTCTTCGGGGTCTTCTGTGTCTCCATACAGATTTTAAGATTTTTTATTCTAGTTCTAAAAAAATGCCATTGATAATTTGATAGGGAATTGCATTGAGTCTGTATTTTGCCTTGGACAGTATAGTCATTTTGACATTATTAATTGTTGCAATCCAAGAACATGGTATAGCTTTCCAGTTGTGTCATTTTCAGTTGTTTTCATCAGCTTCTTAGTTTTTGGAGTACAGGTCTTTTGTCTCTTTAGATAGGTTTATTCTTAGGTATATATTATTTTTGATGTGATGATAAATGGCATTGTTTCTTGAATTTCTCTTTCTGATCTTTCATTGTTAGTGTATACAAATGGAGTATATTTCTGTGTATTAATTTTATATCCTGCAACTTTACCTAATTCTTTAATAAGCTCTAGTAATTTTGTAGTAGTGTCTTAGGGGCTTTCTATGTATAGTATCATGGCATCTACAAATAGTGACAGTCTTACTTTTTCTTTTCCAATTTGGATTCCCTTTATTTCTTTTTCTTCTCTAATTGCTGTACTGAGGACTTACAAAACTGTGTTGAATAAAAGTAGTGAGAGTGGACATCCTTGTCTTGTTCCTGATCTTAGAGGAAATGCTTTCAGATTTTCACTGTTCAGTATGATGTTAGCTATAGGTTTGTCATATATGGACTTTATTATGTTGAAGTATGTTCCCTCTGTCCCACTTCCTGGAGAGTTTTTGTTATGAATTCATGTTGAATTTTGTCAGAAGATTTTTCTGCATTTATTGAGATGATCATATAGTTTTTATTATTCAGATTGTTGATGTGATGATTCACACTGATCTGTGGATATTGAAAAATTCTTGCATCCCTGGGATAATCCCACTTGATCATGGTGTATGATCCTTTTAATGTATTGTTAGATTTGAACTGCTAGTAGTTTGTTGAGGATTTTTGCATCTATGTACATCAGTGATATTAGCCAGTAATTTTCTTGTGATATTTGTTTTTTGTTGGTATTGGGATGATGGTGGCCTCATAGAATGAGTGTGGGAGTGTGTTTTACTCTGCAGTTTTTGAAATAGTTTCAGAAGTAAAAGTGTTAACTCTTTTCTAGGTGTTTGATAGAATACACTTGTAAAGCCATCTGGTCCTGAACATTTATTAGTTGGGAGTTTTTAAATCATGGTTTCAATTTCATTACTTGTGATTAGTCTATTCGTATTTTCTATTTTTTTCTGCCTCAGTTTCAGGAGTTGTACCTTTCTAAGAATTAGTCCATTTCTTCCAAATAATCCATTTTATTGGTATATAGTTGCTTGTAGCAGTCTTTTATGATTCTTTGTATTTCTGTGATATGTGTAGTAAATTCTCCTTTTTCATTTGCAGTTTTATTGATTTGAGCCCTCTCCTTTCTGTTGATGAATTAGCTAGAGGTGTATCAGTTTTGTTTATCTTTTCAAGTAGCCTACTTTTAGTTTCATTAATCTTTTCTTTTTTTCATTTCTATTTCATTTATTTCTCTGATCTTCATGATGATGCTTTTCTTCTAATAACTTTGGATTTTTTTCTTTAGTTGCTTTTGGTGTAAGATTAGCTCATTTATTTGAATTTTTTCTTATTTCTTGAGGTATGGTTATATTGCTGTAAATTTCCATCTTAGAACGCCTTTGCCGCATCCCAAGGGTTTCGAATTATCATGCTTTTTTTTTCCATTTGTCTTTAGGCATTTAAAAATTTCCTCTTTTATTTATTCAGTGATTCATTGGCTGCTTAGTAGCAAATTGTTTAGCATCCACATGTTTGCATGTTTTTTTGTATTTTTGTTGTTTTTTTTTTTTTAATAGTTTTTCTTATAGTTGGTTTGTAATCTGATAATGTTGTGGTTGGAAAAGATGCTTGATATGGTTTTAATGTTCTTAAGTTTACTGAGGCTCTCTTTGTGGGCCAGTGTGTGGTCAGTCCTGGAGAATGTTCCATGTGCACTTGAGAAGAATATGTATTCTGTTGCTTTGGGTGGAATACTCTATAAATATCAGTTAAGTCCATGTGCTTTAAGGTTTTAAGACATGTGTTTACATATTGATTTTCTGTCTGAGTGATCTGTCCATTGATGAAAGTGAAGTGTTAAACTTCTCCTTTTTTATCTTTTGTTGTTGATTTCTCCTTGTATGGCTCTTGGTATTTGTCTTATTTATTGAGGTGCTCCTATGTTGGGTACATATATATTTACAATTGTTTTGTCTTCTTTTTGGATTTATCTCTTAATCATCATGTAGTGTTCTTCTTTGTCTCCCATGACAGTCCTTATTTTAAAATCTGTTTTGTCTGATAAGAGTATTGCTACTTCAGTTTTCTTTTGATTTCCATTTGCATGGAATACCTTTTTTTTTATTCCCTCACTTTCAGTCTGTATTGTCTCTAGATCTGAAGTGGGTCTCTTGTAGATAGCCTGTGTATGAGCCTATTTTTTTGTGTCTGTGTCTTTTGTTTGGAGGATTTAATCTGTTAATGTTAAAGGTAATTATCAATATGTGTTTCTTATTGCCATTTCATTAATTGTTTTGGATTTATTTTTGTAGGTGTTTTTTCTTCCCCCCTTCTTTTGTTCTCTTGAGATTTGATGGCTAACTTTAGTGTTTTGTTTGGATTCTTTTTTCTTTTATGTGTGTGTATCTATTGTAGATTTTTGGTTTGTGGTTACCATGAGGTTTTGTAATAGCAGTCTGTATATAAACAAGATTGTTTTAAGTTGCTGATCTTTTAATACCAAACGCATTTCTAATATCCTGCATTTGTGCTCTCCTCACAATTTCTGGTTTTGATATTATATTTCTGTGTGGATGATTTCCTGCCTTTACTGTATATTTGTCTTTACCAGTGAGCTTTTCCATTTACAATTTTGTTGCTAGTTGTGGCCTTTCTTTTCTACTTGAAAAGTTCCCTGATGATTTTTGCTGAAATGCACCTTGTAATCATAATAAGATTAACAAGAGCTGGTCCTGCCACAGCATTAACTCTGGAAGGGGAAATGTCTGTGGAGACTGACCTCAGTCCTAGGTGGGTCTTTAGGTACTTCTGGTTCCTAGCAACATTATTGATAAGCTGAAACTGACACGAGTTAGTATGTTTATCTCTCTTTTAAAGTGAGGAAATTAACCAAATGACTCTTTTTCTTTGACTTGATCTGACAGTTCCTTTTTGGAGTTTTTGAGGTAGAGTTGTCTGGGTCCTACTCTTTAATACTGACAATTCTGGCCAATTCAGAGATAGTTCAGACATTTACTCATCCAAGGCAATACCCTTGGCACCATCTAATAGTGGATCATACCCAGTGGGTATGAAGTAATGTCTCATGTTTGTTTTTTGTAAATACTTTATTGATATATAATTCAATTCCATGCATTTAAAGTCATATGTTTCACCCTTAAAAATGTACAGTTCAGTATTTTGTATTATCCTCACAGAGGTGTCCAGCCATCACTACCCTCAAGAAACCCCTGTGCTTATTGGATATCACTTCCTAACTCTCTATTCTTCCCTAGTTACTTAGACAACCACCAGTCTAGTTTCTGTCTCAATAAATTTACCTTTTTGTCTCAGTAAATTTGAATCATAAAATATTTGGTCTTTTGTTACTGACTTCTTAAGCTCATATAATGTTTATAAGGTTCATTAATGTTGTATCACTTCAATTCAGTTCAGTTCAGTCGCTCAGTTGTGTCTGACCCCATGGACTGCAGCACATGAGGCTTCCCTGTCCATCCCTCCCAACTCCCAGAGTTTACTCAAACTCATATCCATTGAGTCGGTGATGCCATCCAACCATCTCATCCTCTGTCATCCCCTTCTCCTCCCGACTTCAGTCTTTCCCAGCATCGGGTCTTTTCCAATGAGTCAGTTCTTTGCATCAGGTGGCCAAAGGATTGGAGTTTCAACATCAACATCAGTCCTTCCAATGAATATTCAGGACTGATTTCCTTTAGGATGGACTGGTTTGATCTCCTTGCTGTCCAAGGGATTCTCAAGAGTCTTCTCCAACAACCACAGTTCAAAAGCATCAATTCTTTGGTGCTCAGCTTTCTTTATAGTCCAACTCTCACATCCATACATGACCACTGGAAAAACCATACCTTTGACTAGACAGACCTTTGTTGGCAAAGTAATGTCTCTGCTTTTTAATATGCTGTCTAGGTTAGTCATATCTTTTCTTCCAGGGAGCAAGCGTCTTTTAATTTCATGGCTGCAGTCACCATCTGCAGTGTTTTTGGAGCCCCCCCCAAATAAAGTCTGTCACTATTTCCCTTGTTTCCCCATCTATTTGCCATAAAGTGATGGGACCAGATGCCATGATCTTCGTTTTCTGAATGTTGAGTTTTAAGGCAGCTTTTCACTCTCCTCTTTCACTTTCATCAAGAGGCTCTTTAGTTTTTCTTTGCTTTCTGCCATAAGAGTGGTGTCATCTGCATATCTGAGGTTATTGATATTTCTCCGGGCAGTCTTGATTCAGCTTGTGCTTCCTCCAGCCCAGCATTTCACATGATGTACTCTGCGTATAACTTAAATAAGCAGGGTGACAATATACAGCCTCAACGTACTCCTTTTCTTATTTGGAACCAGTCTGTTGTTCCATGTCCAGTTCTAACTGTT
>NW_011495030.1:8588948-8589941 GCF_000754665.1 Bison bison bison
ATAGTCAATAAAGCAGAAATAGATGTTTTTCTGGAACTCTCTTGCTTTTTCCATGATCCAGCGGATGTTGGCAATTTGATCTCTGGTTCCTCTGCCTTTTCTAAAACCAGCTTGAACACATGGAACAACAGACTGGTTCCAAATAGGAAAAGGAGTTCGTCAAGGCTGTATATTGTCACCCTGTTTATTTAAGTTATATGCAGAGTACATCATGAGAAACACTGGATTGGAAGAAACACAAGCTAGAATCAAGATTGCCGGGAGAAATATCAATAACCTCAGGTATGCAGATGACACCACCGTTATGGCAGAAAGTGAAGAGGAATTAAAAAGCCTCTTGATGAAAGTGAAAGTGGAGAGTGAAAAAGTTGGCTTAAAGCTCAACATTCAGAAAAGATCATGGCCTCTGGTCCCATCACTTCATGGGAAATAGATGGGGAAACAGTGGAAACAGTGTCAGACTTTATTTTTCTGGGCTCCAAAATCACTGCAGATGGTGACTGCAGCCGTGAACTTAAAAGACGCTTACTCCTTGGAAGGAAAGTTATGACCAACCTAGATGGCATATTCAAAAGCAGAGATATTACTTTGCCAACAAACGTTTGTCTAGTCAAGGCTATGGTTTTTCCTGTGGTCATGTATGGATATGAGAGCTGGACTGTGAAGAAGGCTGAGTGCCGAAGAATTGATGCTTTTGAACTGTGGTGTTGAAGAAGACTCTTGAGAGTCCCTTGGACTGCAAGGAGATCCAACCAGTCCATTCTGAAGGAGATCAGCCCTGGGATTTCTTTGGAAGGAATGATGCTGAAGCTGAAACTCCAGTACTTTGGCCACCTCATGCAAAGAGTTGACTCATTGGAAAAGACTCTGATGCTAGGAGGGATTGGGGGCAGGAGGAGAAGGGGACAACAGAGGATGAGATGGCTGGATGGCATCACTGACTCGATGGACGTGAGTCTGAGTGAACTCCGGGAGTTGGTGAAGGACAGGGAG
>NW_011495030.1:8590041-8616175 GCF_000754665.1 Bison bison bison
GATTCATGGGGTCGCAAAGAGTCGGACACGACTGAGCGACTGATCTGATCTGATCTGATCTGTTGTTCCATGTCCAGTTCTAACTGTTGTTTCCTGACCTGCATACAGATTTCTCAGGAGGCAGGTTAGGTGGTCTGGTATTCTCAGCTCTTGAGTAATTTTCCACAGTTTATTGTGATCCACACAGTCAAAGGCTTTGGCATAGTCAATAAACCAGAAGTAGATCACTACTATTTGGCATAGTCAATAGAGCAGAAGTTGTATCACTTATCAGTACTTAATTCTTTCATGACTGAATAGTGTTCCATTGCATTGACATACTAGGAGAAGGCAATGGCACCCCACTCCAGTACTCTTGCATGGCCAATCCCATGGACGGAGGAGCCTGGTAGGCTGCAGTGCATGGGGTCCCTAAGAGTCAGACACGACTGAGTGATTTCACTTTCACTTTCCACTTTTATGCATTGGAGAAGGAAATGGCAACCCACTCCAGTGTTCTTGGAGAATCCCATGGACAGCCTGGTAGGCTGCAGTCCATGGGTTCGCACAGAGTTGGACACAACTGAAGCGACTTGGTGGTGGCCGTATTGATATACTACATCTTCTATAACAACTGATCAGTTGATGGACATTTGGACAGTTTCCAACTTTTAGATATCATGAATAATGTTTCTGTTAACATTTGTATACAGGTTTTTGTGTGGATGTATGACATCATTTCTGTTGTGTATAAACCCAGCATTGCTGAGTCAAATGGTAATTCTATGTTTAGCTATTTGAGGCACCCCAAGACTGTTTTTTTCAAAGTGGCTGCATTGTTTAACATTTATGCCTGTAGTGTGTATAGGTATCTTCATCATAGTTTAAAAATTTCTTCTCATGACTTTGAGTTACTGTCTAATGTCTTATAATTTCTACCTGTAGAATACTTTTTAGCATTTCTTGTGGAGCTGGCCGTTTATCTAAGCTTTTGTTTATCTTAGAATGTCTTAATTTCTACTTCATCTTTAAAGAATTATTTTGTCAGATATAAAATTCTCATTTGACTTTTTTCTCTTTGAGCTCTTTAATTATGTCATCCAATTTCTTCATGACCATATTGGTTTCTGATGAGAAATTGCTATGAGTCTTACTGAGAATGCCAAATTGAGGATGTAATGAGTCATTTCTTTCTTGCTGTTTTTGATGTTCTCTTTATATTTGTCTTTTGGTGGTTTGATTTTTAATGTGTCTCGGTGTGCATCAGTTTGCATTTATCATCGTGCAATTCATTCACCTTCTTGGATTTGTGTGGTTCATGGTTTTCATCAAATTTGGGGAGTTTGGGGCCATTATTTTTTAAATATTCTTTCCTTTTCTCTACTTTCTCTTCAAATCTCTGAAATTGTCATAATGTAATGTTGGCAGACTTGAATGTATCCCACAGGTGTATTACTTTTGTCCATCTTTTTTCTTTTTTCCCCCTGCTCTTCAGACTAGATAATCTAATTGACTTATCTTTAAGTTAGCTGATTATTTTATTTAAACCTGTTTTTGAAACAGTCCAGTGAATTTTTCATTTCGGGTGTTGTACTTCTTTGTTCCAGATTTTCACTTTTTCTACTGTTCATCTTTGTTTACACGTATTTCTCCTGGTTCCTTTAGTTTTTTGTCCATGGCTTCCTTTAGGTCTCTGAGCACATTGAAGGCAGCAAATTAAAATTATTTAATAGTTTTGATTGATTAAATCACTTTATGACTTAATCAATCATTAAGATTGACTCTATTAACTCTAGAGCCATGGACCAGAGTTTCACATTGGGAATACCAGCTGCCATCGCTAAACCCTTCCTGAGCAGAGAGCAAAGTAGAAGTGCTGCTAATTTTCCCCACCATTTTAAAATTGTCTTTTTCCTGACTCAGCAATTGCTTGGTTGTTGCATATCTTTGACTGTTTTCCAGAGTTCTCATGAAATTGATTTCGACAGTTTTTACGGCTTTTTGTTGTTGATTTTATATAGGAATATACCGTTTTCACTGATGTCACTCTGCCTTTACTTCTGTAATCATGGTTTATTCTAGTTCTTCAAACATATTTATAATGACTGCTTTGAAATTTTTGTTAAATCTTACATCTGGGTCTTCTTATAGGCATTGTCTGTTACCTTCCTTTTTTTGTGCCCAAGGATTACACTTTCCTGTTTCTTTGCATATCTCATAATTCTTTTGTTAAAAACTGGACATTTTAGGTAATATAGCACATCCAGATTCTGATTCCTTTGGGGGATTTTAAGATTATCCTCCTGTTACTGGTTTTTTAAAAAATTTTTTTCTATGGTCACAGGGTGTACTCTATATAATTTCAATCCTCTGAAATTTTTTGAGACTTTCTTTGTTACTTAGGTTATCTACTCTCTTGTTTAATGTGTCACATGCATTTGAAAATAGTGTATAGTCTGACTTGCTAGGTGTAGTGTTCTCTAAATGTAAACTAAATTTGGTTAATTTTAAATTTTATATCCTTTGTTTATTTTTGTCTTCTCCCAATTTCTGAGAAATTTTGAATATATGTTTCTCCTTCTGGCCCTTTGTGTTTTTGCTTCATGTATTCTATTGAGCCTTGAAATTAGTGGGGCTTCCCTGGTGGCTCAGACGGTAAAGCTTCTGTTCTGCAATGCAGGAGACCAGGGTTTGATCCCTGAGTTGGAAAGATGCCCTGGAGAATGGCTACCCACTCCAACATTCTCGTGTGGACAGTTCCTTGGACCAAGGAGCCTTGTAGGATACAGTCCATGGGTCGCAAAGAGTCAGACAAGACTTTGCGACTGTCCCTTTCACTTTATTAGTGAAACACACATTTAATATTATTATGTCTTCCTGTTGAGATGGCCCTCTTATTACTGTGAAGTGTTCCTTTTTATCTCAACTAATCTTTCTTTTTTTTTTAAGTTTACTTAGTTTAATGCTAATGTTGACTCATCAGGGGTTTTTTTTTTTGCCTTGTGTTTTCATGGTGTATCATTTTCCTACTTTTTAGCGTCAACCTGTCTATATCCTTTTGTTTAAATTAGTGTTAGTCACTCAATCATGCCCGACTCTTTGCAACTCTATAGACTATAGCACACCAGACTCCTCTGTCCATGGGATTCTCCAGGCAAGAATTCTGGAGTGGGTTGCCATTTCCTCCTCCAGGGGATTGTCCCAACCCAGGGATAGAACCTGGGTTGTTTAAAGTGTGTCCCTTGTAAATAACACAGTTTTCTTCTTAATAATCCAGACTGATATAATATGTATTTTAATTGGCTTATTTACATTTATGTATAATAAAATTACTGATGTGTTTGTGTTTATAACCTTATTTGTTTTTTATTTTATGTATCTTTAGGTTTCCTTCTTTTCTGCCTTTTTTAGGTTGATCAAGTATTTTTCTTTCTTTCTTTTTTTTTTTTACTTTATCTCTTCTGTTGGATTTTTTTTTTGAACTAGTTTTTGTATTTTTCTTTTGGCAGCTACCCTAGATATTATAGTGTACATTTTTTGGTTTATTACAGTCTTAAGCTAGCATGTTATTTTTCAAACAATTTGAGAATTTTATAACAATTTAACTGTATTTACTTCTTTTTGCATTTGGTGTTAGTGATCTATTTTACTTTTGTACACATCACAAACACACAGGTATACAAATTATTATTGGTTTAAATGTTTATTGTTCTTTTACTCTTTCCTATTCATTTGTCATACAGTTCCATGCTTTCATCCGTCATCATTTTCCTTCAGCATAAAGAACTCCTTTTAGTATTTCTTGTATTGCAGATCTGCTGGTGACAGATTCCTTCAACTGTTTATCTTTATTTCACTTGAACCTCTTGATACATTTTTTACCTTTGCTCAAGAAAACCAGAGCCAAACAAAAGTTAATGTGATAAAGATATACTTTTTTAAACAGTAGTAAGGAAAGCTACTCCAGTGTAGAAGCGGGCTTAATTCTGAATACAGTCTGAAAAAGTGGAAATTTATAGCCAAGGAACAAGTAGGATGGGGACACTGGGGAATCACAAATTACTGGAGGAGACATCAGGTCTGGGGGGGATTCTTGCTGAGCAGACCATGGTGATCAGATACCAGCTGGGGGATTAAAGGAGTGCAGAATTTGATCAGATATGTCAGAGGTGGCAAAATCTTGCTAAATGGATTTAAGCAGGATTCCTGCTTAAATTGGATTCTTCAAGGAAATAAACTTTTAGGGTCACTTAGGGGAGGGTTCAGAGAAGCCTAATTAAAAGTTGGTCTAGGAAAGAATCTTTGTCAGCACTATACTTTTGTGTTTTCTTGTGGTCTTTACTATCATGCACTTAATTTTTTGTTTTGTAATTCTCTAATGGCTTCTCTGGGTCATCTACGATGAGATGCTTAAAGTTAGGCAATGTTTTCATTTTTGTATTTTCCATACCCATCTTGTGCATATTATAGAATAGAGACTGTTACTATTAGTGGAATGACTGTTCTTGGTCTAAAATGATATGGGATTGAATCACAGTTTTGGTAGTGGCTTAGAAAATAAGAAACATTTTGAATTAATTTTTTATTAAATAAAAATAAGAATAATTTGGACTTAGTGTATAGGGAAAGAAAAGGAGTTAAAAGTGACTTTGAGGTTTCTTTGAATCTATTCAGTATAATGTATATCTCAGACACAGTGTCACTGCCTTTTCTTTCTTCCTGCTGCTGCTAAGTCGCTTCAGTTGTGTCCAACTCTGTGACCCCATTGATGGCAGCCCATCAGGCTCCCCCGTCCCTGGGATCCTCCAGGCAAGAATACTAGAGTGGGTTGCCATTTCCTTCTCCAATGCATGAAAGTGAAAAGTGAAAGTGAAGTCACTCAGTAATGTCTGACTCCTAGCGACCCCGTGGACTGCAGCCTACCAGGCTCCTCTATCCATGGGATTTTCCAGGCAACAGTACTGGAGTGGGGTGCCATCGCCTTCTCTGTTCTTTCTTCCTAGAACAGCCCAATTAACATGAACTAGTTAGAAAAAATGTGAATTAAGTAATAATATATAATTGCCATTTTGGAATAAGATGGTGTGACTAAACATGACGTAAGCACTGTCTTTTGCTTTTGTTTGCTGTGTGACCTACCCATTTTCCTTTAGGGGTGTATCCCCTTGTTCTGACCCTTTTGTGCCAATTTATATGGATACATTTGTTTTCCTATTTTAATACATATAATTAAGGTTTGGAGTCTTCTGTTAAGAAATAATTATTCAGCATTTAAAAAAATCCTGATGTTTCATCAGTATGAGTTCACTTTTCCTGCTTTGTATAATCATAATCACACTATTGTTTGAAAATCATGACATTATCTTGTTCAGAAAAATATCCCTATCATCATATGCTAAGAATAATGGTTCCATATGCAGTTTTATTTGCATGATTACATTTAAACTAAATGACATTTTTTTGCTAAAGTTCTCTTCTTAGTACTCTTTTTTCCAAGGTAATCTCAAATCAGTTCTTTTACATTCCCTTCCTGAGTAATTTCATCTCCCACTGTGTTTCTTTTTTTGTTTTTGTAATTGGAGTATAATTGCTTTACAAAGTTGTATTAGTTTCTGCTGTACAACAAAGTGAATCAGCTGTGTAGGGCTGAGATATATACATTTCCACTGTGTCTCATATATGTACCTGAAACACTGGCAATGTGACTTATTTTGTGGAAAGAGGTAAGGTAGTGCCTTGTACCTTCTAGATAGAAGAAATATCAAGTTTAAAGCATTTTTTCAGTGCAGAATTAGACTAGATCCAGATGGTACTCAGAGAAAATAATTACATCTCAAATTATTAGAATAGTATTCTTTCCTGTCATCTTATGATTATTTTAAAGTTTAGAGACTAACAAGCCATTATTCTCTAGTTTCAAAGTGGCATATGTGGTGGACTCTTTGTATTCATTAGTGGCTTTTATCTGTTTTCCCCTTTCCCTTTCTTTTTAACAGGAGGCTTGCTGTTTTTATTTAATGAATTCTTTAAAAGAAAAAAGAAGTTTATTCTCCATTGTACTGTTAGCTTCCTTTTACTTTAGTCCCATCCTGATAACTAGGACCATAATCTTTGGTGAATCCTCCAAGTTTCCTGCATAATCGTGTAACCCTGTGTGCTTAGTTGCTCATTCATGTCTGACTCTTTGCTACCCCATGAACTATAGCCTGCCTGGCTCCTCTGACCATTACATTCTCCAGCAAGAAGACTGGAGTGGGTAGCTATTCTCTTCTCCAGAGGATCTTCCTGACCCGGGGATTGAACCTGGGTCTCCTGCATTGCAGATTCTTTACTGTCTGAGCCACCAGGGAAGCTCCCATATAATCATACGGGGATGCACAACACCCCCTCCCTGTCATACAGAGTCATTAGGATTTTGAGATCATTATTTTATAGTATGGAATCATATTATACACTCTTTATGTGCTTCTTGCTTTTTTCATGAAAACATACATTGTAAAAAATCTGTTCAAACCAACTGCCTTTGTACTAACTCATTCTTTTTATTAAATTTCATAAAGGTCCATGGAATGGATTATACCACCTCAGTTTTTTCTTATTTCCTGCTTTTGAATTTACATTTTATTTCTTTTTAATTTCTTACTACTATACTACATTTTTAGGAGTACCCAGGAGAGATTGCTGGCTTAAAAACACATTTTAAATTTTTACTGACATTGATTTCTCATGACTACTATACAGGTACTACTTTCTCAGAAGTTGTGCTAGTTTACGTTCCTAGCAATTATGCAGTGTAGTTCCCTTTTCACTACAGTTCAGTCAGCACTAGATGCTATCCCTCTTAGGTGAATGGGGATAAAGTGATATTACTTAATTTAAATTTACATTTTCTTCAATACTAATATTTCCATTCTTTCTCTTGCTTTTTAGTCTTGTGGATTTGCTCCACTGTGAATAACTTATTTCCATTTTTTTTCCATTTTCACTTTTAATATTTTTATTTTGCCTTTTGAATCTTGATTTTTATTATAACATATTTCAAGTAATTCTTTGTGTAGAAAGATAAAATACATATCAGTGTGCTCACTACTTCTCAAATTTATCATTTTGTCATTTAACTACAGACTTTTTTCTAATATGTTATCATGATGTCGAAAGTGTCACTTAGTCATGTTTGACTGTTTGTGACCCAATGAACTGTAACCTACCAGGCTCCTCTGTCCATGAAATTCTCCAGGCTAGAATACTGGAGTGGGTTGCCATTTCCTTTTCTAGGGGATCTTCCTGACCCAGAGATCAAACTTGGGTCTCCTGCACTGCAGGCAGATTCTCTACTCTCTGAGCCACCATCCTGATGAGTTATATTAATAGATTTTCTTAATTTAGCCATCTCTCCAATCTGCAAATAAATGAACTTTGTCATATTTTTTTCTAAGTAACATTGCTAGATTTTGTTTGCAAATGTTTAATTTAGGATTTTTGAATTTATTTTTGTAAGTGAGATTTATCCTTTTATAGTATCTTTGGTTTTGATATCGTGGTCAAACTGAATTTAAAAATGTGTCAGTTTTCCTGTTCTCTTTTTTCTTAGTATTTGTTTCTGATTTAATTGAAATGTGAATAGAAAATATGGTATGTATGACCAGTCTCTGGTATTTTTGGAGACTTGTTTTTAGCCTCCACATGATTGGTATGTACTTGTGTGGGTTCTCTCTGTGTTTGGAAATAATATACATTATTTAATTCTGTGGTTTAAGTGTTCTATATGATTTTTAAAGTTCACTGGCCTTCAGCCTTTTGTTAATGTACCTTCTAAAATTTTTTTGAAAAAAAATCACATATCCTTGCATTTTAAGTTGATGTTTAAAAGTTTTCATTGTACGTTTAAATAGTTCAGAGAATATAATAAAAAGTATATTGTGTAAAACTTGATATTTAAAAATAAAACTGTTTCATTGTTCTTTTTAAAGCACCTGGTGACTCAAATATTTTCGTTATTTGGTACCCTCAGTATTATTTAAAACAATATTGTTGGGTTAACCCAGTATTATTGGGTCAACTTTACTGTACAAGACAACTAAAAAACCTAGGTAAACTGTTTTTTATAATATATTTGAAAGAATCCTAGCAGTCAAATGTTACAATATAGGGGGAAAATATATTTAATTAAGAACTTACTTGTAAGTGGTGTTGAACCAGAAGATTTTGACTGCTGCTGCATTTTGCACAGATTTTAAGAGTTATTGCTTCAGCCCCACTGCAGATTATAGATGTTATTGTAAATGTACTTTAATATCTGTAATAATTTGTTTCTGTTTCTTTCTTAGGAATCACACCTGTATATCACAGTATGTTTGCTTTAATGAGTGAAACAGAAAGGATCTGGTATCCACCCAACCATGTCTTCCATATAGATGAATCAACCAGGCAAAACGTACTCTACAGAATCAGGTACTTTCTCCAGTAAAGTAGTCACTTTTAACTTAATGGTAAAAGGCAAAGTGGGAGAAATTACCAACCATACTTTTTAATTGCAAGGTCTTTAGTATCGGAGACTAGAACCAATTAGCATCTAATCTTCATTTGGGCTTCCCAGGTGGTACTAGTGGAAAAGAACCCACCTGCCAATGCAGGAGATGTAAGAGACATGGGTTTGATCCCTGGGTTGGGAAAAATCTCCTGGACTGGCAACCCAGTCCAGTATTCTAGCCTGGAGAATCTCATGGACAGAGGAGCCTGGTGGACTACAGTCCATAAGATGGTAGAGTCTGACACTACTAAAGCAACTTAGTATGCACGCACACACTTCTTCTTTTAAGAGTCTCTTTCCCCACTAGATAAAGTGTTCATACATGCTCTTTTACTAGAATGCTCTGAGAATAAAGCTGTTTTGGTAAGGTGCTACTTTTCCACTTAAGACTATAAGTAAAATTCGAAAAGGATAAGAATGACCTTTACTTGAAAAATCCTAAATGTTTGGAATACTGATAATTTCTCAGAAAACTTGATGTTTTATATAATAATCTGTGATCTCACATCCATTCTTTTTAAAAACTTTTTTCAGTTGAAGTGAGAGATGGATAAGATTTTGCCAGTGATTATTTACAACCTCAAATTACAAATTGTGTAATAATTTTTGGTGATATGTAATACCAATTTAGAGAAATCCAGAGGTATTTTATGATTTAAAAGGATGAAACAAAGAAATAAGTCCAGTCTGTTCTTACTTCTGAATCTGAAATAGATCAGTTCCATAGAGAGTTAGTGTTGCATAGTAAAACATGACCATGAACTCATTCATGATTATAAAAAGGAAAGAAAACCTTAGTAAACTAAAAGTTAAGAGAGATATTCATACCATGATTAAAGGATATCTGCAAAAACCATGTGGCAAATAATATTCTTAAATGATAAAATATTAGCATCATTCTCTTCTAAAGTCAGGAATAAGATAAAAAGCAAAGATAACATGTATATAGTTATCTACTTGTATATAGGATTTTGGTGGAGTTCCTAACCAATACAGTAAAACAGGAACAATATTTCATAATTGAGAACAAAGAAGGAAAAAGTCATTATTTGGAAATGATATGATTATTAACAAAAAAATATGAGCAAATCTACAGGCATCCGTAATAACCATTCAGCCCAAGGCTGTATTTATGGGATCAGTATGTTAAGTACCATAAACAAACAGAAAGGAGGTCACTTAAAATAAAGACTAATAAAAGCAAAAAAACATAAGGTACTTAAAATTAAACCTATTCAAATTTATTAAGACTTTAATGCAGGTTTTAAGACTTTTCAAATTTGTGTTATTTAAAGAAGCAGAGTAATATGCAACATATGTTTCACAGAATATCAGTATCTTATTAAGAATATTTTCTTTATCAATTTCTGTAATTTCTTTCTGTAATCAGCAAGTAGTGTATCTTTTTATTTTAAAATGTCTGTAGAGCAGTAATCTGCAGTCTTTTTCTATAAGAAGTCAGATAGTAAATATTTTAGGCGTTGTGGGGAATAGTTTGCTGATCTCTTCTAAAGAATTAAAAAATGTTTCCCTTATCAAATTCACGACTTCCTCCTACTTTTAAATTAAGGGAGCACATATGCACTGCTACCTATAATCACAAGTACTAAGGATAATGTAACCAGAAACTGCCCCAAAGAGATTTTATATAATTTTTAAAAATTCTGCCTGTCTGTGGTTTAGAGGCTCTTCTTCATTTCCTTTATTACATATTTATGGGTTATTTCAGAATCAACATAAAAGAGCAACAATTATTAAACTGTGTTGGAGAACTTATAATGTATAAAGATGTGATTTATATGACAAATATAGAATAAAGGGAATGAAAGAGAGTTTTGTATTGTATTAAAATAAAGTTGATATTAATAAGAACTAGATTGTTTAAGTTACAATGTCTTTTGTAATTCTCCAAGAGACTTATATGCCAAAATTCAAAAATATATAGTAAAAGATAAAGTAAGAGACTTAATGTATTAATAATACACTAGAAACTTAATGTATTAATAATATACTAGAAAATATCTATAGCAATAATGAAACAAATGAACAAAAAGACAAAAAAATCCTAGTAGAAGCAAGATGACAGACATAATACTTTATTAACAGTAATAGCCTTAAGTGTAAATGAATTAAACTCTTAAAAGGCAGAGACTGAATAACTCAATTTTTAAAAAATACATGTTACATCCTATCTATAAGAGGCACACTTTGCACTCAAAAACACAAATAATTTAAAAGTAAAGGATTGAAGAAGATATACCAGGCATTGAGTAACCAAAGGAGAGTTGAGAAGCTATATTATCAAGCAAAGTTGATTATAAGATATATGTTGTTGCTAGAGGTAGGGGAGGGACATTTTATAATGATCAAGGAGTTTATCCATTAGGAAGCATAATATTTGCTTGTAATTACTATAAGTTGGATCCAACTACAGAGCTCCAAAATAAATGAAGCAACAATGAAAAAATTAAAAGGAAAACTGGACAGTTCAACAATAATAGTTGGAGACTTCAATGCCTCACTTTCAGTAACGGACAGAACAACCAGACTGAAGATCAATCTGCATGGAAATAGAAGACTTGAACAACACTGTAAACTAGCTAGACATACAAACATAGAACACTGTACCTAATGACAGGACAGTGCATATTCTCTTCAAGTGCATAGGAAATATTCTCCAGGTTAGACCATATGTTAGTCCATCAAATGAATCTCAGTAAATTTACAAATATTGAAATCATACAAAGTATGTTCTCTGACCACTGTGGAAGTAAATTAGAACTCATTAACAGTAGGAAAACTGGGCAGTTCACAAATATGTGGTAATTGACACTATTCTAAATAAATAATAGGTCAAAGAAGAAATCACAAAGGAAAATAGAAAATATTTTGATATAACTGGAAATGAAAACGGATCATGTGAAAACTTAGGGTGAGTGAGTGAAGTCACTCAGTCATGTCCGACTCTTTGTGACCCCATGGACTGTAGCCTACCACGCGCCTCCATCCATGGAATTTTCCAGGCAAGAGTACTGGAGTGGGTTGCCATTTCCTTCTCCAGAGGATCTTCCTGACCCAGGGATTGAACCTGGTTCTCCTGCATTGTAGGCAGATGCTTTACCATCTGAGCCTTAGGGTATGCAGCTAAAAACCATGCTTTAAAGTAAATTCATAGTTGTAAAAACTATATTAAAAAAGTTCTCAAATCAATAACATTCCATTTTAACAAAGTAGAAAAAGAAGAGTAAATGAAACTGAAAGCAAGTTAAAGAAAGGAAATAATAAAGATCAGAGTAGAGATAAATGAAATAGAGGATAGAAAAACAAGAGAAAATGAGGAAACCAAAAGTTGGTTGGTTCCTTGAAAAGATCAACAGTATCAGTAAAGCTTTAACTAGATAAAGAGAGAAGCTTAAATTATTAAAATCAGGAATAAAAGAGGTAATATTACTGTGACCTTACAGAAATAAAAAGGATTATAAGAAACAGCTGTATGCCAACAAACTACATAACCAAGATGAAATAGAAAAATGCTTAGAAAGACACAAACTATAGAACTGACAAAGAAATAGAACATGTGAATTGACCTTAACAAGTAAAGAAATAGAATTCAATTAGTAATTAAAAAACAACAAATAAAACAAAAAGCTTTGCACAAGGAGAGCCCAGATCCAAGTGGCTTTACTGGTGAATTCTATTAAACTTTTAAGGATATGTTGATACTTTGTTGTTGTTCAGTTGGTAAATCTTGTCCAACTTTGTGACCTCATGGACTGTAGCTTGCCAGGCTCCTCTGCCCCTCCTCTGTTTCCCAGAGTTGGCTCAGGTTCATGTCCATTGAGTCAGTGATGCTATCTAACCATCTTATCCTCTGCTGTCCATTTCTCCTTTTGCCTTCAGTCTTTCCCAAAATTAGGGTCTTTTCCAGTGAGTCGGCTTTTCACATCGCGTGGCCAAAGTATTAAGCTTCAGCTTCAGCAGCATTCCTTCCAGTGAATATTTAAGGTTGATTTCCTTTAGGATTTACTGGTTTGATCTTCTTGCAGTCCAGGGAACTCTCAAGAGTCTTCTCCAGCACCACAATTCAAAAGCATCAATTCTTCTGTACTCAGCCTTCTTTATGGTCTGCCTCTCACATCCTTACATAACTACTGGAAAAACCATAGTTTTGACATGCGGACCTTTGTTGGCAAAGTGATGTCTTTGCTTTTTAATATGCTCTCTAGGTTTGTCATAGCTTTCATTTCAAGGAGCGAGCATCTTTTAATTTCATAGCAGCAGTCACCGTTCACAGTGATTTTGGAGCCCAAGAGAATAAAATCTATCACTGTTTATACTTTTTCTTCTTCTATTTGCCATGAAGTGATGCGACCGGATGCCATGACCTTAGTATTTTGAATGTTGAGTTTCAAGTCAGTTTTTTCACTCTTTTCTTTCACCTTCGTCAAGAAGGTCTTTACTTCCTCTTCACTTTCTGCCATTAGAGTGGTATTATCTGCATATCTGGGGTTGTTGATATTTCTCTCAGCAATCTTGATTCCAGCTGTGATTCATCCAGCCCAGCATTTCACATAATGTACTCTGCATAGAAATTAAATAAGCAGGGTGACAATATACAGCCTTGTCATATTCCTTTTCTGGTTTTGAACCAGTCACTTGTTCCATGTCCAGATCTGACTGTTGCTTCTTGACCTGCAGACAGAATTCTCAGGAAACAGATAAGATGGTCTGCTACTCCCTTCTGTTTAAGCACTTTCCACAGTTGTGATCCACACAGTCAAAGGCTTTAGCATAGTCAATGCAGCAGAAGTAGATGCTTTTCTGAAATTCCCTTGCTTTCTTGATAGTCCAGCGAATGTTGGCAATTTGATCTCTGGTTCCTCTGCCTTTTCTAAACCCAACTTGTACAGCTGGAAATTCTCAGCTCATGTACTCCTAAAGCCTAGCTTGAAGGATTTTGAGCATAATCTTGCTAGCATGTGAAATGAATGGAATTGTATGATAGTTGGAACTTTCTTTGGCATTGCCCTTCTTTGTCATTAGAATGAAAACTGAACTTTTCCAGTCCAGCAGCCATGGCCGAGTTTTCCAAATTTGTTGACATGTTGAGTATAGTACTTTAATAGCATCATCTTTTAGAATTTTAAATAGCTTAGCTGGAGTTTTGTCACCTCCACTAGCTTTGTTCGTAGTAATGCTTTCTAAGGCCCACTTGACTTCCCACTCCAGGATGTCCAGCTCTAGGTGAATGACCACACCATCATGGTTTTCTGGCTCATTAAGACCTTTGTTGTATAGTTCTTCTGTGTATTCTTGCCATTTCTTCTTAATCTCTTCTGCTTCTGTTAGGTCCTTATTGTTTCTGTTCTTTATTGTGCCCATTCTCGCATGAAATGTTCCCTTTATGGTTTTGGTCACTGCCTCATATACAATGTTACAAAACTCTGCCTGTAGTTCTTCACATACTCTACCAGATCTGCTCCCTTGAATCTATTTGTCACCTCCACTGTATAATCATAACAGATGTGATTTAGGTCATACTTGAATGACCTAGTAATTTTCCCTACTTTTTTCAATTTAAGCTTAAGTTTTACAGTAAGAAGTTCATGATCTGATCCACAGTCAGCGCATGATCTGATCCACAGTCAGCGCCAGGTTTCCCTTTTTTTTTTTTTTAAACTGACTGTATAGAGCTTCTCCATCTTTAATTGTGAAGAACATAATCACTCCAGTTTCAATAGTGACACTCTGGTGATGTCCATGTGTAGAGTCATCTCTTGGGTTGTTGAAAGAGGGTGTTTGCTAATGATCACTGTGTTCTCTTGACAAAACTGTGGTAGCCTTTGCCCTGCTTCATTTTGTACTATAAGGCCAAACTTGCCTGTTATTTCAGGTATCTCTTGACTTCCTGCTTTTGCATTCCAATCTCCTGTGATGAAAAGGACATCATTTTTGTGTGTTAGTTCTAGAAAGTGTTATAGGTCTTCATAGAAATGATCAGTTTCTGCATCAGTGGTTAGGACATACACTTGGATTATAGTGATGTTGAATGGGTTGCTTTGGAAACAAAGGTCATTCTGTTGTTTTGAAGATTGCACCCAGGTACTGTATTTTGGACTCTTGTTGATTATGAGCTCTATTTCATTTCTTCTAAGGAATTCTTTCCCACAATAGATATAATGGTCATCTGAGTTAAATTCACCCATGACTGTCCATTTTAATTCACTGATTTTGATTCCTAAGATGTACTTGTTCAGTCTTGCCATCTCCTGTTTTATTATGTCTAATTCACTTTGATTCATGAACCTAACATTCCAGATTCATATGCAGTGTTGTTCTTTACTGCATTGGACTTTACTTTCACCATGAGACACATCCACAGCTGTATGCTATTTCTTGTATGGCCCAGCTACTTCATTCTTACTGGAGCTAATAGAAATTGCCCTCTACTCTTTCCAAGTAATATACTGGGCACCTCCTGACCTGGGTAGGGGTTGGCTCATATTCTGTTGGTATATATTTTTGCTTTTTCATACTGTCCATGGGGCTTTCCAGGCAAGAATACTTGAGTAGGTTGCCATTACCTCTTCCAGTTGACCATGATTTGTCAGAACTCTCCACTATGACCCCTCCTTCTTGGGTTACCATGCATGCCATGGCTCATAGCTTCATTGAGTTATACAAGTCCCTTCACTGTGACAAGACTGTGATCCATGAAGGGGAATGTTGATACTGAAAGAAGTGAAAGTGTTAATCGTTCAGTCGTGTCCAACTCTTTGCCCCCGATGGATTGTAGCCTTGTCAGGCTCCTCTGTCTATGGGGTTCCCCAGGCAGGAATATTGGAGTGGGTTGCCATTTCCTTTTCCAGGGGATCTTTCCTGACCCCAGGGATCAAACCCAGGTCTCCTGCATTGTAGTCACATTCTTTACCATCTGAGCCACCAGGGAAACCCCTGTTAGTTATTCCCAAAAAGTGAAAAGGAGGAAACACTTCCCAACTCATTCCATAAGTTCTCCATTACTCTAATACCAAATCCAGACAAAGAAGTCCAAAAAATAAGAAAGCTACAGACCAATGTCTTTTATAAACATAGGTATAAAAATCATCAAGAAAATACTAGCAAACCAAATCCACCTATATATAAAAAGGATTAAATATTGACCAGGTAGAGATTATCCTAGGATATTGCTTTAACATCTCAAAATCAGTATAATGTACCATATTAGAATAAAGAGCCAAAGCATATCTTAATAAACATGGAAGAAAAACTTTTAACAGAATCTAATATTCTGTTGTAATCAAAATACTAAACACAACAGGAATGGACTGGAACTTCCTCAGTATGATAAAGGATCTGTGAAAAACTCCAAAGCTAATCTAATACTTGATAGTGAAAAGCTTAATGCTTTCTTCCAAAGATCAAAAACAAGACCAGAATATCTGCTGTCACCACTTCTGTTGAACACTGTAGAACAGATTCTAGACAGGGAAATATGTCAAGGAAAACAAATACAGGGCATCTGTATTGGAAAAGAAGAGATAAAACTCTCTATTCCCAGATATTAGGATCTAGTATATGTGAAATCCTAAGAAATTAATAAACTATTAGAACTAATAAAAGAGCTCAGCCTGGTTGTAAGATAGAAATTCAAAGTGTTGTATTTCTGTATGCTAGGAATTATAGTACAAATGTGAAATTAATAAAATTCCATTTACAATAGCATAAAAGAATACTTTGATTTAAACCTAACAAAAGAATTGCAGAATTTGTACACTTAGAAATATAAAATATCATTGAAGGAAATTAGAGAAACACCTAAATAAATGGAAAACTGTCTCATGTTTGTGTATAGGAAGATTTAATACGGCAATAGTCCCATCATCAAGCTTTATTTTCAGTGTGATCTCCACTGAAATTCTGTGTTTATTCTAGAAATTGACAGATAATCATAAAATTTGTGAAAAATTAGAGTCTTGAAAAAGAGCAAAGTAGGAAGATTCACATTTCTTATTTCAAAACTTAGTCCACAATCATAGTTATTAAGACTGTTGTACTGACTTCAGGTTAGGTATATACATTAATGGAATAAATTGAAAGTCCAAAAATAATCTCTCATATTATGGTAGTAGACTTTAGGCAAGGGTGCCGTGACAATTCATGGGGAAAGAATAGTCTTTTCTACAATGATTCTGGGACAACTGAATATCCACATGTAGAGTAATAAACTTAGACCACCAATTTACACCATTGACCAAAAAGTAACTTAAAATGGATCATAGACCTTAATTTAGTGGCTAAAACTATAAAATTCTTAGCAGAAAACATAGGACTGTATCTTTGTGTACTTAAAGTAGGCAGTGATTTCAATATGGCACCAAAAGCGTAAGCAACAACAAAATAGGTTAGTTGGGATTCATCAACATATGTTTGTGCATCAAAGGATACTGACAAGAATGTGAAAAGAGAACCTACAGAATGGAAGAAAATGTTTGTAAATGATGTATCTGACAGATACCTTATATCTATAATATGTAAAGAACTCTAACAGCTCAGTATAATGACAAATAACCCAGTTAAAATAAATGGGCCAAGTTTTGAATAGCCCTTTCTCTAAAGAAAACATTCAAAGGATCAAAAATCATGTGAAAAGATACTCAACATCATTACTCATTAGAGAAATGTAAATCGGAACCACAGTGGGATATCATTTACCCACTAGAATGGCAAGCATTAAAAAGATGGACAGTAATTATCAGTTTTTCAAATTAACTCTTATTAAGTAGGACACAGGGTACCAGATGATGAGCCACATTTCAACAATAAACTGCAAAAGGAATTGAAGCAGAAAAGTTTATTACTCACTGGTCCTTGAGGACATACCAGCATGCCTTAAGGTGTCACATGGAAGAGTTAAGGCACACTGCAGATAGAGTCAGCCCTGGAGTACATGCCTTTATTAGGGTTTGTGGGTGAGTGCTTTGGGGTTCCTGGACTAAGGCTAGACTCATTTCAAAAGAGCTGGGTTTTGGTAAGCCATATGGGCGTCCACTGAAGAGGCACATAGGGATGGGCATGGAGAGGCAGGGATGACTATGGATCGCAAAGGCTATTGGGGAAATTGTATCAGGAACTTGTAATTGCTTGCGACTCTGCAAATTTCTATCTGGAGCGTGCATTTGTGTGGGGATTAATGTCAGTTTAAGGTCCGTATAGAGTCGGACATGACTGAGCGACTGATCTGATCTGATCTGAAGGTCCGTATAGGATTCTTGAGCAAACAAAATGAATGCTGAGTCGGCAGTACCATAGAAAAATTCAGCTTAAACTCTTCCACCCAAGTGTTGGCAAGGATGTGACCTATTGGGGCACTCATAAATTTTTGTTAGAAGTATAAAATAATCCAGCTGCTTTGAAAGAGAGTTTGGCTACTCCTTAAAAAGATAAACATAAAATTTCATATGATTCAGCAGTGCCATCCAGGTATATATACAAGAAAAATGAAAATATACATCCTCAGGAAAAAAAAAACTTGTATATAATTATTAATAACAACATTATTCACAACAGCAAAAAGGTGGAAACAAACCAAATGTCCATAAATTGATGAACAGTTAATCAAAATGTGATACATCCATACAATGAAAATCTAACTGGGCAATGAAAAGAAATGAAGTACTGACATATGCTATAAATATGGGTGATCCTTGAAAACATTATGCTAAGTGAAAAAAGGTAGAAAAATCCACATTATATGATCCCATTTATATAAAATGTCTAGAATAGATAAATTTATAGAAACAGAGTAATAGTAACTTAGGGCTGGGGAGTAGATATGGGTGGCTTGGGTATGACTGCTAGTGAGAATGGAATTTCTTTTATGGAAGATAAATATGTTCTAAGTTAGGTTGTGGTGATATTTGTACAGTGCCTTGAATATACTAAAAACATTGAACTTTTAATGAAGTATGTCTCAGTAGAGCTGTGAAAGCAGTATAGAAATTTTTTTGTTTCTTTGAAGGACAAGTTTGTCACGTCCATTTTTAAAAAAAATTGAAGTATAGTTGATTTACAATGTTGTGCTAGTTTCTGGTGTTCAGCAAAGTGATTCAAGTTATACATATTTATGTATATTGTTTTTTATATTCTTTTCCATTATGGCTTATTACAGGATATTGAATATCCCTGTGCTATACAGTAGGACCTGGTTGTTTATCCATTCTATATATAATAGTTTGTATCTGCTAACTGCAAACTCTCGATCCAGCCTTCCCCGACTCCCCTATCCCTTTGGCAACCACAAGTCTGTTATCTCTGTCTGTGAGTCTGTTTCTATTTCATAGATAAGTTCATTTGTGTCATATTTTAGAGTCCACATATAAGTGATATCATGTGGTGTTTGTCTTTCTCTTTCTTTATGACTTTGCTTAATAAGATAATCTCTGGGTGCATCCATGTAGCTGCCAGTGGTATTATTTCATTCTTTTTAATGTAATCTCCATTTTTAAAAAGAAGACACAATTGTTTTCACACCAAATTTAACATTTTCACATTCTTCCATTGATGTTTCTAGAATTATATAAAGTTTTTTTGTTAATGTTGTATTTCTATATTCCTCTATTTTCTGTTATTGCTTCTTTGAAATAACAGATTGAAGAAGGCAGATTATGAATTTTAAACTTATGTTTCTTATATTTTCTGCCTATATTATTACTGTGGTTTTATCCGTATTTTCTTTTATCCTCACTTTATATTTAACACTCTTGGTTGTGTTTTCTGATTATGGAATAATACCTTCTGGTAGACTGGAACTGGTTGTATATACACAGTATATCTGTTTTAGAACTGTTTGGAGGCTGACTGAATATTTTAACTGTCTTGTAGATTTTACTTCCCTTACTGGTATTGTAATGGCAGCAACAGAACCTATCGACATGGAATAGCTCGAGGTGCTGAAGCTCCTCTTCTTGATGACTTTGTCATGTCTTACCTTTTTGCTCAGGTATGATTATATTATCTTCATTGTACATGTGTTAAATTATAAATATCTTGCTGTATAGTATATTTCTTGATCAGGAAATTATTCGCATGTGGGAAAATTGATGCTCTGTATGCATAGCAGGTGCAGAGAGGTAACAAAATTGAGTCTTTTATCACTAATTTTTAATCCCATAGCTTTTGGATGTATGTGCATTTGTGCCAAGTCATATCCGACTCTTTGCTGTGACTCCATGGACTGTAGCCTGCCAGGCTCCTCTGTCAATGGAGTTTCCTAGGCAAGAATACTGGAGGGGGCTGCCATTTCCTACTCCAGGGGATCTTCCCAACCCAGGGATCGAACCGGCGTCTCTTGTGTTTCCTGCATTGGCAAGCAGATTCTTTACCACTGATGCCACCTAGGAAGCCCATGGCTTATGGATAATAGACTCTAAATTATAAAGATTCCTAGAATTGGCCCTTTTGAATTTTCTTTTTATTTTAGTGCTTTAAATCATTTTAAGAATTTCACAAAGTTTGGACTGAGTTTTACAGCATGATTCATGTAGACAGACCTAAGTGGCTGGAATACAGGACAGTGAATTTTCTTTAGAGGGATTTTAAAGAAATTCCTAAACAGTTTCAGACTTTTATTAGTGGGTAGCGAAATGTAAAGAAAGTAAGTAACTGCATAAAAAGCGAACTATCAATATACAGCAGTATGTGTAGCCCCTCACAGGAGGGGAGCTGTTTGTTGATACTTAGCCTGAAAACTGTGTTCCAGTTACTTGTTTATTAATACTGTTTGATTTTTATGGTGTTTTGGAACATTTTAAAATGCTTTCTTGTTTATAACCTGATTTAAACAGTAATTGAAATGTTTTGTCATTAAATTACTTTTAAGTCTGTGTGCTGCAAGAATGAGGAGTAGTTAGTAAAGAAAGAAATTAGTGCTTTTATGTAAAAATATGCTCTTGATATTCCCAAGGTATCCAGTCAAGTTCTAAATCAGATTTGCTAATATCATGGGAAGTAATCTCACAGATCCTCATAGCTCACATTTCTAAGGTGTGTAGTAGATACAGTTCAGTTTATAAGCAACAGATTAAAGAATATTTCTTTTTTGCTGTTTAGAGCAACTGACACTTTTATGTGTGAAGGGATATAATATGCTTAATAAAGTTTATTATTTTAGCCACTTTTTAGTGATTAAAGCAGTGCGTTAGTTCAGGGAATTCATATTGTTGTGCATCCTTTACCTCCATCCATCTCCAGAACATTTTTCATCTACCCAAATTGAAACTTGTTACCCATTAAAAAGTACCTCTTTGCTTCCTTCTCCTCCTGACCTCTGGCAGCCACCTTTCTACTCTGTCTTTATTCATTTGCTTATTCCAGGTTAGCTCAGTTAAGTGGAACTATACAGCATTTACTTTTTTGTGACAGGCTCATTTCTTTTATCATAATGTCTTCAAAACTCATCTGTGTTGTGGAATGTGTCAGAATTTCCTTCCTTTTTAAGGCTGAGTAATATTCTGTTGTATAAATACCACATTTTGTTTACTCATGTCTCTTCTTGGAGGGTTGCTTTGCTTCTACTTTTTGGTACTTATGAGTAATACTGTAATGAACATGAGTGTACAGATATCTCTGAGACCTTTTAATGCTTTTGGATATATATCCAGAAGTGAGACTACTAGATCATATGGTAATTCTATTTTTAATGTTTTTAGGAACTACTATACTGTTTTCCACAGCAGCTGCACCATTTTACGTTATTGCCAGTGGCACACAAGTGTTCCTCACCAACACTTTTTGATAATGGCCATTCTGATAGGTGTAAAGTGGTATCGTGTTGTGATTTTGATTTGCCTTTCTTTAATGATTAATTATGTAGAGCATTTTTGTAAGCTTATTGGCCTCTTGTATATTTTTGGGGGGGAAATTTCTGTTCAAGTCTTTTGCCCATTTCTTTAATCAGGTTATTTAGAGTTTTTTTGTTGTTGTTGTTGTTGTCGTCTGGTTCTGGCTACTAACCCCTTATTAGATATGTGATTTGCAGTTATTTTCTCCCATTCCATGAGGTGCCTTTTCACTGTTGATTATGTCCTGTGATGCACAAACATTTTAGTGCAATTTATCTATTTTTTTCCTTCTGTTATCTATACTTTTAGTGTCAAATGCAAGAAATCATTGCCAAATCCATCATTGTGAAGCTTTCCCTCTTTATTTTTTATAAATATTTTATGGTTTTAGCTCTTACCTTTAGATCTTTGATCTGTTTTCAGGTTTTTTTTTTATTAAATTATAGTTAATTTACAGTGTTGTGCTAATTTCTGCTGTACAGCAAAGTGATTCATATATCCATATATACACTCTTTCATAGCTTCCCAGATGGTGCTAGTGGTAAAGAACCCACCTGCTTTACCATGTAGGAGACACAAGAGATGTAGATTTGACTCCTGGGTTGGGAAGATCCCTTGGAGGAGGGCACAGCAACCCACTCCAGTATTCTTGCCTGAAGAATCCCATGAATAGGGGAGACTGGTGGGCTGCTCCATAGGGTCACAAAGCGTTGGACATGACCAAAGAGACCTAGCATGCACACACGCACACTTTTTATATTCTTTTCAATTACAGATTATCATAGGATATTGAATACAGTTCCCTATGCTATACAGTAGGACCTTGTTATTTATCCATTCTCTAGTTTACATCTACTAACCTGAAATTCTCAGTCCGTCCCCCCACCCCTTGGCAATCACATGTCTGTTCTGCATGCCCGAGTCTGTTTCTGTTTCATAGATAAGTTCATATTTTAGATTCCACATATAAGGGATATCACATGGTATTTGTCTTTCTCTTTCTGACTTACTTCACTTCTGTGATCATCTCTCGATCTGTGCATGTTGCTGCAAATGGCATTGTTTCATTCCTTTTTATGGCTGAGTAGTGTTCCATTTTATATATATGTACCATATCTTCTGTATCCATTCATCTGTCAGGGGAGATTTAGGTTGTCTCTTTGTCTTGACTCTTGTAAATAGGTAGCTGTGGATATGGAGTACCTTTATCTTTCTGAATTACAGGTTTTTTTTCAGATATATATTCAGGGGTGAGATTGCTGGATCATATGGTAACTCTGTTTTTAGTTTTTTTTTGAGGAACCTCCATACTGTTTTCCATAGTAGCTGTACCAACTTACATTCCCTTCAACAGTGTAGGAGGGTTCCCTTTTCTCCTTACTCTCTAGCATTTGTTTATTTGTAGCATTTGTTATTTGTTATTACTTTTTAATGATAGCCATTTTCACCGACGTGAAGTGAGATCTCAGTGTATTTTTGTTTTGCATTGCTCCTCTGTCCATGGAGTTTTCCAGGCGAGAATACTGGAGTGGGTAGCCATTCCCTTCTCCAGGAAGTCTTCCCGACCAAGGGATCAAACCTGAGTCTCCTGCATTGCAGGCAGATTCTTTACCATCTGAGCCACCAGGGAAGCCCAACAATGAATGATGTGGAGCTTCTGTTCATGTGCCTGATGCCCATCTGTATGTCTTTCTCCTTTGGGAAATGTCTAGCTCTTCTGTCCATTTTTCAATTGGGTTATGTGTTGTTTTGTTGTTGAATTGTATGAGCTATGTGTATATTTTGGAAATTAAGCCTGTTAATCACATCATTTGCAGGTGCTTTCTCCCATTATATAGGTTGTCTTTTTGTTTTGTTTACATTTTGCTTTACTATGTAAAAGCTTGTAAGTTTGATTAGGTCCCATTTATTTATTTTTACTTTTTTACTTCTATTGCCTTGACGGACTGACCATAGATAGGATTTATGTCAGAATGTTTTGCTTATGTTTTCTTCTAGGAGTTGTATGGTGTCATGTCTTATATTGAAATTGTTAAACCATTTTGGGTTTGTATTTGTGTATGATATGAGCGTGTGTTCTGATATTGATTTACATGTGGCTGTTCAACTTTCCCAATACTACTTGGCTGAGGAGACTTTTTCCCAGTGTATATTCTTCTCTCCTTTGTTGAAGATCAGTTGCCCATAGGTGTGTAGGTTTATTTCTGGGCTCTCCATTCTGTTCCATTGATTCGTATGTCTGTTTTTGTACCAGTACCGTGCCATTTTTATTAGTGTAGCTTTGTAATAATGTCTGAAGTCTGGGAGGGTTATGCCTCTTGCTTTGTTCTTTTTCCTTAGGATTACTTTGGTAATTCTGGGTCTTTTATGGTTTCATATAAATTTGAATATTATCTGGGAATTCCTTGACAGTCCAGTGGTTAGAACTTGGTGCTTTCACTGCCAGGTCCTTGGATTAAACCCCAATTGGGAAACTAAGATCCTGAAAGTTGCATGGCATGGCCAAAAGAATTAGGATGATTCCTTTTAGTTTGTGAAAAATGTCATGGGTAATTTGAAGGGATTGTGCTAAATAAATCTGTAGATTTCTTTGGATAGTATGACCATTTTAACAACATTAATTCTTCCAATCTAAGTACATAGGCTATCTTTCTGTGTCTTTGAATAATCTTTAATTTTCTTTATTCATGTTTTATAGTTTTCAGCATATAATGCTTTTACCTCCTTGGTCAGATTTATTCCTAAGTATTTTATTTTTTTGAATAAAGTAAAATTTTGTTTAAAAAGCAATTTTGTTTTAACATTCTCTTTGATATATCATTGTTAGTGTAAAAATGCAACCAAATTCTGTATGTTAATCTTATATCCGACTACCTTGCTGAATTCTTTTATCAGTTCTAGTAGTTTTTGTGTGGAGTCTTCAGAGTTTTCTATATGTAATGTCATGTCACCTGCATGTAAGGACAGTCTTATGTTTTGAGATAATTTTTATATGGTGTAAGGTAAGAGTCCATCTTTATTGTTTTGCATGTGGGTATCCAGTTTTTTCAGCACCATTTGTTAAAAAGGCTATTCTTTTTCTGTTGAATGGTCTTGGTACTCTTGTCAAAACCATTTGACTGTTAACCAAATTTTACATAGCTTCCTTTGTTTTAGTAGTCATTAAGGAAAGAGAGAAACAAGCTTCTGAGAATAGGGTACTATGAAATTATGACTTTCTGCTGCTTTTATAATTGTACTGTTTCATCTGTTATGCATATATGGTTTATTTGGTGGCATGCTAGTTAAGTCCCATTGATAGGCCAGGTTTTCCTAAACTATTCATTGAGCCACTTTATCATAATATTAGTATTATGACATCTCATACTTTTGATCTAGAAAAATGATGGGTGATTTCCAATTTTATCTTTCTAGAACGGATTTTTCTTATCTAGGATGGCAAAATAATTTCATAATAGAGTCCTAAATTGTGTCCGGACATGACCACATGCAATTTTCTATTACTTAGTGTTTCTACTTCTCTAAATCCATGCCCAGAAAATAAATAAGGTAATAGTTAACTTATTCTTAGATTGTATTGATATCAGATTAGACTTTATGCATGTTTTAGACTAAATATAGCTAATTTTTTACTATAACTGTTTTCTTTCTTTCTTTATTTCTTTTCCTGGCTGAATGTAGATAAAATTTCTTGGTTCAAATGTCAGCTGCCTAGATGAGAAACTACTTTTCTACAGTTTTAATTAAATGAGTCAATTAAATGAATCAGTTTTATTGACGGTTAAGACGGCTAGTTTAAAATTATATGCTTTGGCATTTGGGACACTTTCATCTGTAACTTTTTTCTAATGGTTATTTGGTTGATTCTGTTGTTAGCACTGTTGTTAGCACTGCACTAATTTTTTCATATGTTTATTGCTTTTTGGGCATGAGTTCCACAGGATATTCTCATAAACAGAATTTATTATATTCTGGTCCCATATAGTATATGAAACGGAAGCAAGCTATTAAAAATAATCTACCTAGCCTTTGGTTATCGGTGGCTTTTTTTAATCAAGAATGATTTACTTGCCTATTTTCAGAAGTGGGGTGAAATTAGTATTTGAACTTGAGCAAAAAGAAATATCCTACTGTGAGTCAGTTTTGCTTTATCAATATTGAGGCCTTTGTTTTGGCTGGGTGTGTGTATGTGTGCTCACTGGTTATTTCATGGTTGGTGCCTTTTAAGTAGTATATTTCTTTTCTTATACAAAAATGTTTTCTAATTTGAAAGTTAGCTACCAAATATACTTTTCAGTTCATTAAGTCACTCAGTCATGTCCGACTCTTTGTGATCCCACGATTGCAGCACGCCAGGCCTCCCTGTCCATCACCATCTCCCAGAGTTCACTCAAACTCACGTCCATCGAGTCAGTGATGCCATCCAGCCATCTTATCCTCTGTCATCCCCTTTTCTTCTGCCCCTAATCCCTCCCAGCATCAGAGTCTTTTCCAGTGAGCCAACGCTTCGCATGAGGTGGCCAAAGTACTGGAGTTTCAGCTTTAGCATCATTCCTTCCAAAGAACACCCAGGGCTGATCTCCTTTAGAATGGACTGGTTGGATCTCCTTGCAGTCCAAGGGACTCTCAAGAGTCTTCTCCAACACCACAGTTCAAAAGCATCAATTCTTCGGCGCTCAGCTTTCTTCACAGTCCAACTCTCACATCCATACATGACTACTGGAAAAACCATAACCTTGACTAGATGGACCTTTGTTGGCAAAGTAATATCTCTGCTTTTGAA
>NW_011495030.1:8616275-8617426 GCF_000754665.1 Bison bison bison
CCAACTTTTTCACTCTCCTCTTTCACTTTCATCAAGAGGCTTTTTAGTTCCTCTTCACCTTCTGCCATAAGGGTGGTGTCATCTGCATACCTGAGGTTATTGATATTTCTCCCGGCAATCTTGATTCCAGCTTGTGCTTCTTCCAGCCCAGGGTTTCTCACGATGTACTCTGCGTATAAGTTAAATAAGCAGGATGACAGTATTCAGCCTTGACGTACTCCTTTTCCTATTTGGAACCAGTCTGTTGTTCCATGTCCAGTTCTAACTGTTGCTTCCTGACCTGCATATAGGTTTCTCAAGAGGCAGGTCAAGTGGTCTGGTATTCCCATCTCTTTCAGAATTTTCCACAGTTTATTGTGATCCACACAGTCAAAGGCTTTGGCATAGTCAATAAAGCAGAAATAGATGTTTTTCTGGAACTCTCTTGCTTTTTTGATGATCCAGAAAACGTTGGCAATTTGATCTCTGATTCCTCTGCCTTTTCTAAAACCACCTTGAACATCTAGAAGTTCACGGTTCACGTACTGCTGAAGCCTGGCTTGGAGAATTTTGAGCATTATTTTACTAGCATGTGAGATGAGTGCAATTGTGTAGTAGTTTGAGCATTCTTTGGCATTGCCTTTTTTGGGATTGGAATGAAAACTGACCTTTTCCAGTCCTGTGGCCACTGCTGAGTTTTCCAAATTTGCTGGCATACTGAGCACAGCACTTTCACAGCATCATCTTTCAGGATTTGGAGTAGTTCAACTGGAATTCCATCACCTTCACTAGCTTTGTTCATAGTGATACTTTCTAAGGCCCACTTGACTTCACATGCCAGGATGTCTGGCTCTAGGTGAGTGATCACATCGTGATTATCTTGGTCATCAAGATCTTTTTTGTACAGTTCTTCTATGTATTCTTGCCATCTCTTCTTAATATCTTCTGCTTCTGTTAGGTCCATACCATTTCTGTCCTTTATCGAGCCCATCTTTGCCTGAAATGTTCCCTTGGTATCCCTAATTTTCTTGAAGAGATCTCTAGTCTTTCCCATTCTGTTGTTTTCCTCTATTTCTTTGCATTGATTGCTGAGGAAGGCTTTCTTATCTCTCCTTGCTATTCTTTGGAACTCTGCATTCAGATGCTTATATCTTTCCTTTTTTCCTTTGCTT
>NW_011495030.1:8617526-8627401 GCF_000754665.1 Bison bison bison
TTGCTTTTTGCTTCTCTTCTTTTCACAGCTATTTGTAAGGCCTCCCCAGACAGCCATTTTGCTTTTTTGCCTTTCTTTTCCATGGGGATGGTCTTGATCCCTGTCTCCTGTACAATGTCACAAACCTCATTCCATAGTTCATCAGGCACTCTATCAGATGTAGGCCCTTAAATCTATTTCTCACTTCCACTGCATAATCATAAGGGATTTGATTTAGGTCATACCTGAATGGTCTAGTGGTTTTCCCTACTTTCTCCTACTTTTAAGTGCATATTAATTTTTTTAAATAAAATTATTTTTTAAATTTATGTAAAACTTAATTTCATGCTGCTACTGCTGCTGCTAAGTCGCTTCAGTCGTGTCCGACTCTGTGCAACCCCATAGACGGCAGCCCACCAGGCTCCCCTGTCCCTGGGATTCTCCAGGCAAGAACACTGGAGTGGGTTGCCATTTCCTTCTCCAGTGCATGAAAGTGAAAAGTGAAAGTGAAGTCACTCAGTCATGTCCGACTCCCAGCGACCCCATGGACTGCAGCCCACCAGGCCCCTCCGTCCATGGGATTTTCCAGGCAGGAGTACTGAAGTGGGTTGCCATTGCCTTCTCTGGCTTAATTTCATGAGATGTTATCATATGGAAGAAGGGAGATATGTGTATAAAATATGGTGATGTTTTCTCTTAGTTTAAGCCATGGTTGGTATTTCAGCCATTATTATGGCTTCTACTTTTCTTATAAAGAAGATTGTTATTTTTAGAATACTGGTGCTTTTAACCTTGCTCCCATTACCTATTTAGTCTGATTTTATCTGTGTCCCTAAATTTTCTAGATCAAAATCTTAGAATTTCTGTTTTTCCATTTTCTTCATTCTTTTACATATAATTATAAAGTTAATGGGTTTTTCAGACTCTTTTAGTGTCTTTTCTTCTGTACAGCAAAGCCTTACTCTCTCATATTTGAACCATTACTGCAGCCTCTTCAAGAGTCTCCTTGAATACACTTTATTTTCTTAAAGTCCTGTATCATTGCTACTTCTACCAGTGAAACAGGCATGATGCTTTAAGAAAAGATACTTTATGAAATGGATACATTTAAGAAAATGGTTCTCTATTGCTTCTGGGATCCAGGTGTTGAAGAGTACCTGCAGTTTGACCCCAACTTGCTTTTCCAAGTCTTAATTCACTCTGTTCACTTTACATGAATTATCTGTTCTAACCCAACTACTTTGCATCTCTGAACATGCCTTGTGCTTTCTTTTTGTGCCATTTCTTCTATTTCTGCATCCTGTTTTGTGTTAATCAAAAATTTCTTCCGGGACTTCTCTAGTGATCCAGTGGTTAAGAGTCCACCTTGTGCGGTGCAGGAGACATAGGTTCAATCCCTGGTCGGGAAACTAAGATCCCTCATACCCTGCAGCAGCGGAGCCACAGATCCTGTGTGACACAGCAGAGACCCAGTGCAGCTAAATAAGTAAATGAATAAATATATTTAAAAAATTGCTTCATATTCAAAGAATACATGAAATTTCAATTTTTCTGCAAAACTTTTCCTAATTACTGCTACTGGATATAGTCTCAACTTCTTTTATATGGTGTCTGGCATTATAATTTTTTTTTTTCACTTATTTCCCTTCCTGGCTACATTTTAGTCTCCTTGGAGGCTGAAGCTACATCTTATATTTCTTTGTAGCCAGAACAGTCCTTAGTACAATGCTTTAAGCATATTTGGAACTCAGTACATATTTAATTGATTAGTACCTATTTTAATTTAGGTAATTTTGATGTTGAAGATACAATTTGAAGATAGAATCAGTGAAATAGGCTGATAATTGGGAACCTAATTTAAATCTTTGCAAAAGAACTTATACTAAAACTTTATGGCACTGTGTTTCAAAATCAAGGGAGGAGTTGACCTTGTTAAATGTATATTTTCTGAAAATTGTGTTATAGATTAAAATAGAATAATAGATTAAGATGTGGTAGTGAAACTTAAGAAATATTTTCTTCTATATTTTGTTTTTACTTTAGTGGCGGCATGATTTTTTACATGGATGGATAAAAGTACCTGTGACTCATGAAACACAGGAAGAATGTCTTGGGATGGCAGTGTTAGATATGATGAGAATAGCCAAAGAAAAAAATCAAACCCCACTGGACATCTATAGCTCTATCAGGTAATTTTCTTATGCAAATCCATATAAGTATGACTAGTTATACTTTTTGTATAACTTATTTGTTTTTTTCCAGTTTGCCTGTATTTATTTTTTGGTGTTTTTAAAAAATTAAATGAAAAAAATTTAAAATTCCATAGATGCTTTAGGATTTTCAGAAGTTTCAAACAAATGATTTTGTATGTTATCATAACAATCCTTTTTCCCTTCTACCTCTATAGAATTCCTCCTGCTTTCCCTCACCCCACCAGAAACCACTAGTTCATTTTCTGTATTTGTGAGTCTACTTCTTTTTTGTTATGTTTAATAGTTTGTTGTATTTTTTAGATTCTACATATAAGTGCTACTGTACACTATTTGTCTTTCTCTGTCTGGCATACTTCATGTAACATAATTCACTGCCAGTCCATCCATTTTGCTGCAAATGCAAAATTTCGTTCTTTTTTATGGCTGAGTTGTATTCCATTGTGTGTGTATATACCACATCTTGTTAATCCATTCATTTGTTAATGGACACTTAGTGTTGCTTCTATACCTTGGCAATTGTAAGCAGTGCTGCTTGAAAATTGGGGTGCGTGTATCTTTTCAAATCAGTATTTTTGTTTCTTTTGCATTTATCGGAGAAGGCAATGGCACCCCACTCCAGTACTCTTGCCTGGAAAATCCCATGGACGGAGGAGCCTGGTGGGCTGCAGTCCATGAGGTCGCTGGGAGTCGGTCGAGACTGAGCAACTTCACTTTCACTTTTCACTTTCATGCATTGGAGAAGGAAACGGCAACCCACTCCAGTGTTCTTTCCTGGAGAATCCCAGGGATGGGGGAGCCTGACGGGCTGCCGTCTATGGGGTCGCACAGAGTCAGACACGACTGAAGCGACTTACAGTTACAGTTTGCATTTATACCCAAGAGTAGAATTGCTGTGTCATATGTTAATTTTAATTTTAATTTTTTGAGAAGCCTCCTTACTATTTTTCACAATGTTGTACCAGTCTACATTCCTCCCTCACCAACATTTGATATTTGTGCACTTTTTGATGATAGCCATTCTAATAGGTGTGAGGTGATATCTCATTGTGGTTTTGATTTGCATTTCCCTGATGATTAGCAATATTGAGCATCTTTTCATGTGCCTGATGGCCATCTGCATTTCCTCTTTGGGAAAATGTTTATTCAGTTCTTATGCCCATTTCTTAATTGGGTTGTTAGGCTTTTTGATGTTGAGTTATATGAGTTGAGAACTGACTTGTTGCAAAAGACCCTGATTCTGGGAAAGATTGAAGGCAAGAGGAGAAGGGGACAATAGAGGATGAAATGGTTGGATGGTATCACCAACTCTATGGACATGAGTTTGAGCAAGCTCCAGGAGTCGGTGATGGACAGGGAAGCTTGGCGTGCTGCAGTCCATGGGGTTGCAAAGAGCTAGACATGACTGAGTGAACTGAACTGAATCCTTTATCATTCATTTCATTTGCAAATATTTTATCCCTTTCAGTAGGTTGTCTTTTCATCTTGTTGATGGTTTCCTTTGCTATGCAAAAACTTTTAAGTTTAATTAGGTCCCATTTATTTATTTTTTCTTTTATTTTCTTCACTTTAAGATGAATACCAAAAAATATATACTGTTATGATTTATGTCAGGGTGTGTTCTGCCTATGTTTTCCTTGAGGAATTTTATAGTATGCAGTCTTACATTTAGACTTTTAATTCAAAATCCATTTTGAGTTTGTTTTTGTACGCTTGACATATAAAATTATAAGATATTTAAAGTGTACATCTACCTATATATTGTAAAACTGTTCCCTCTTTATTAACATATCTATCATCTCACATAAATATTTCTTTATTCATTTATTGTGAGAACTTACATTCTACTCCTTTAGCAAGTTTCTGTTATATAATATAGTGTTATCAGTTATTGTCAGGTTTTACATTAGATCCTTAGGCCTTATTAATCTTATAATACATCCAGCAGATTCTTATACATGTGATCCACGGACTCCAAATTTTTCTTCTGCATCTTGAATTCTGACAGTCATGCCTAATACAATTTTTTGAAATTCTACTACTGTTGGCCAGCTTTAATGGCTATAAGACTTCTACTCCTTTTGAAGCTATATATGACTACTTTAAGGATGCTTTGATTTTTTTTTTGAAGTTTGAAGACTAAACATTTGTTTTACATATTATATATACCTACCAGATTATAAGTTTGAGGATGTCATGAATCTGGTTAAAATTCTCTTTATTCCTAGAAATCCTTCTCTCAGTAACTGGCTTTTGTCCCTCTTTTTATGACTGCCCTCATGTTAAATACCCAGTTTGCAGGTTATCAGTTTCTGTGTTTCCCTCTTTGGTTTTAGGTATTCTTGTTTTGTTTTCAAATGTCTGTTAGTCCTTAGTCCTATTAGTCCTTAGCTTATTAGTCCTTAATGCTACTACATCTAAGGGTGTAGGCCAGCCATAGGGAATGATTTCAGGAACTCACTGAAGTTATCTTAAAGATTCCAGTATCTAAAGAAAAAACAAAAATGTTTCTATTTTCCAGTAAGGCCTTGATCTTTATTAAAATCCAGACAAACACCTCTTAGGATAATAACTTACTCATTCATTTGTTCATTCATTTGTTCGTTCATTTATTCATTTAACGACTATTTGTTGAATATCTGCTGTAGCAAGACCATAGTAGAACATAGTGTCTTAGATGTTGTCAGTAGAAACTGAAGGAATTGAAAGGGACATAGTTGAAGAACAGAGAAGCTTTGAGCCATTGAAAATGAATTTTTAAATATGAAGCCAACTCTAGGCTTAAGCTATGGTGGAACATTTCTGCTGTGGAGACATGATATTGTCCAAAGTCTTGGCACATTATAGATTGTGGTTTCTTTGAGGTCAGGAATTGCATCATCTATTTATTCTTTTTCCTGCCTATTTAATCTGGTGTCCTAAAACCAGTGAATGTGTAGTAATTGTATTTCTTTGATTATCTTTACCAGAATATAAATGCATCTGCAGAATTCTGCTTCATCTTTCATTTACTTTTAAAACTGTATAGATACTAAACATTCATTATAAGATTCCATGATATTTTAAAACAGCTTTATTGAGATATAATTCATATAACATAAAGTTTCAGTTCAGTTCAGTTCAGTCGCTCAGTCGTGTCTGACTCTTTGCCACCCCATGATTGCAGCACGCCAGGCCTCCCTGTCTATCACCAACTCCTGGAGTTCACTCAGACTCATGTCCATTGAGTCAGTGATGCCATCCAGCCATCTCATCCTCTGTCGTCCCCTTCTCCTCCTGCCCCCAATCCCTCCCAGCATCTGAGTCTTTTCCAATGAGTCAACTCTTCGCATGAGGTGGCCAAAGTACTGGAGTTTCCGCTCTAGCATCATTCCCTCCAAAGAAATCCCAGGGCTGATCTCCTTCAGAATGGACTGGTTGGATCTCCTTGCAGCCCAAGGGACTCTCAAGAGTCTTCTCCAACACCACAGTTCAAAGTTTACTTGTTTTAATTGTACAATTCACTATTAATTATTGAGTTATAAAGGTTCTTTATATATTATGAATACAAGTCTCCAGATGTAGGTTCTCATATCTATGATTTGCAAATGTTTTTCCTATTCTGTGGATTTTTTTCACTTTCTTGAAAATATTATTAGCAGCACAAGACTTTAAATTTTGAAGTAATCTATTTTTTCATTTGTCTTTGTTACCATGACCTTTTAATATTAGGTAAATAATTTATCACTGTACTGAAGCAAGTCATGCCTGATTTGCTTGCCTTCTTAATGTAATTTAATTCCCTGATGTTTTCCAAATTTTCACTCGTTGCTTATTTCTGAAAAATAATCAAGGAACTCTACGTTTTGTTTAAGTTTTCGGGATTGATGGAAGAACAGGTGAATAATTTGTTTTCACCAAATGAAATAAGCTGCTTTGTTCCTAGAAATATCCAGTAGAGTATGCTTCTCTGTCTAGTATAATACATAAAATAATACATATTCTTTCCCAGACTTAAAAAAATACATGTAAAATACATCTCTGTGTGTCTGTACCTGTGTATTAGATGCATCTATGTCTGTGAGGACAAGCCTTTGTGTCTACCTGTGTACCCGTGTCTGTGTGTTTGTGCATCTCCTTGTGCGTGTGTATGTATTAGATACTTAGCCATTGTTATGCCAGATCCTGATTGGGCATTGTGGTTTTGGTGTTGGAATACAGAAAGTAAAAGAAATGGATAAGAATTTTCTGTTTCATTCTTCATCTGCTCCTTGAAATCCTAGGTCTGCAAAAGGAAGAGAGCTAGAGAATGAAAAGTGTTTAAAGGAGACCCTGGTTAATTTGTGAACACTAGACCAGGGCCAAGGCCACTTACATAGCAACGGAGGTATATGCCTCATATCACTAGACTCCTACACAGCTAAGCAGATACTAGAGTTTACAGTGGTCTATTCCAATTGTAGTAATAAGATGCAGATTTCATGTTATGGTACAAAAATAGTATGTAAGACAAGACTTAACTTCAGAAGCTTTTAGAGCCTGTGACTCACATAGTAAAGAATATGCCTGCAATGCAGGAGACCTGGGTTCAATCCAGATCATGAGAAAGATCCCCTGGAGAAGGGAATGGCTTCCCACTCCAATATCCTTGCCTGGAGAATTCCACAGACAGAGGAGCCTGGTAGGCTACAGTCTATGGGGTCGCAAAGAGCTGGACGTGACTGAGCGACTAACACTTAAAGTTTCAGTATAACAAAAGCATCAAGAATAATGTTTTCATGCTTCAGGAGTTAATAACTTTGTGACTTTTGAAAAAATTGTAGTGTTTCTAACAAAATCTAGCTAGTTCCCATCACAGATGACACCAAAGTAGATTCATTATATTCAAGAAACTATACATTCTTATAGTATAGCAAAGGATGTATGTCTGTCCTTTATTCTAGGAATTAAAGTGGAAAAAATTTTTGTATTTTGTTATCTTAAACTCCTCTTTTGATTTCCACATAAGCTTTCAAAGCCTTGTTAAATCAAGTAGCACTGGTGTTTATGTAAATTGTAATCCATATTAGGTAAGGCTCTTGGTTTTAGCTAAAGTTTTTGATAGAAGAAGGTAAAGTAGGAAGTATTTGTATTCTGATTGTATTTTTAAACCTTTCAGTTTTTTTCTAAACTTACTGAGGCTCTCCTATATTCTATCCAGACTTTTGTTAAATTTTATATATTTTGTTCAGTTGCTCAGTCATGTCCAACTCTTTGCAACCCCATGGACTGCAACATGCCAGGCTTCCCTGTCCTTCACCATCTCCTAGAGCTTGCTCAAATTCATGTTCATTGAATCGGTGATTCCATCCAACCATCTCATCCTCCGTTGTCCCCTTTTCCTCCTGCCTTCAATCTTTGCTAGCATCAGGGTCTTTTCCAGTGAGTCAGCTCTTCGCATCAGGTGGTCAAAGTATTGGAGCTTCAGCCTCAGCATCAGTCCCTCCAATGAATATTCAGGATTGATTTCCTTTAAGATAGACTGGTTTGATCTCCTTGTAGTCCAGGGGACTCTCAAGAGTCCTTTCCAACACCATAATTCAAAAGCACCAGTTCTTCAGCGCTCAACCTTCTTTATGGTCCAGCTCTCAATCCATACATGACTACTAGAAAAACTATAGCTTTGACTATACGGATCTTTGTCAGTAAAGTAATGTGTCTTCTTTTTAATACACTGTGTAGGTTTGTCATAGCTTTTTTTTCAAGGAGTAAACATCTTTTAATTTCATGGCTGCAGTCACCATCTGCAGTGATTTTGGAGACCAAGAAAATAAAGTCTGTCAGTGTTTTCCAGTGTTTCCACATCTATTTGCCGTGAAGTGATAGGACTGGATGCCATGATCTTAGTTTTTTGAATGTTGAGTTTTAAGCCAGCTTTTTCACTCTCCTCTTTCACCTTCATCAAGAGTCTTTTACAAATGTATAATTGCCCTAAAAAGGAAGGGAATGTGACTTTTGAGATCTGAAAAATGAGTAGAATTTATTGGGTGGAGAGAGGTAAGTGATGGAGAGTAGAGGCTCATGGAAGAGGCTTTGCAGCAGAAAGAAACATGGGGAGGATGAAGAGAGTCAGTATGGTTAGAGCTCAAAGAGTTAGTAGGTGATGAGGCAGGGGATGGACCATATAGAACCTAGAGGCATGTTGATAAGGTTAAGAACACTAGGAAACTATGTAAGAGTGTTGCCTGTGTGCTCAGTTGCTAAGTTGTGTCCAACTCTTTGCAACTTTGTGGATTGCAGCTGGCCAGGCTCCTCTGTCCATGAGATTTCCCAGGCAAGAATATTGGAGTGGGTTGCCCTTTCCTTCTCCAGGTTATCTTGCCAACCCAGGGATCAAACCCATGTCTCCTACATTGGCAGCTGGATTCTTTACCACTGAGCCACCAGTGAAGCCCTATGTAAGAATATTAAAGCAAGGATTTAATACATAGAAGATTCCTATGACAACAGAGTAGAAAACTAATTAGAGGGCTGAAAGAGAAAATGGAAATGTGGGTCGCCTAGAAAGTAAGATCATTGCAGTAGTTTCTCTAGGAGTTGCAGTTGAATGGGTTAATAATAAGAAAAGTGGGCAAATTAGAGAAATATTTAGAAGGGAAAATCAAGGGAAGATGGTGACAGATTGAATAATGGGGATTGGTGGGGAGGTTATGTAAAGAATGATTCACGAGTTTCTGGGGATTGTGGAAATAGAGGATCTTTAGTGCAGTGTACTCAGATAGGGAATGCTTTAGGAGAATCTTTTAGGGGAGGACGTTATGGGGACTCATGAATTTGGTTTGCTGTGTTGTTTGAGGCACTTTTTGAGACATCCACATTATATGGGTAAATTGACTTGACTATGGAGGATAATGTCTGAAGCTTAGAGGTCTGGGCTAGAGCTAGAGATATCAGAGTCATTTGTATCTAGACTGAAAGAAAGTATAGATAAGAAAAGAAGAGGGCCCATAGTTAAGTCTTGAAGAATTCTAACAATTATCACCAGCTAAAGGGGATTGAGCCTGTAAGAAGACTGGCAAAGTAGCCAAAGAAATGGGATGAAAATCAGGAAAGCTAAGGGAAGAAAGTATCAAAGAGAGAGAGATTAACACTGTTAGATGCTTCTGAAAAATGGCAAGTAAAATGAACAAGGAATTTGGTTTCAGCAACATTCCTTGATCTTAGCAAGAGTGGTTTCTAGATAATGATGGAACAGAAGCCAGACTGGAGTGAGTTAAGGAGTAAAGGGAAGGTGAGGAAGTGAAATTGGCTATATGAACTCTTAAAAAGAAGCCAGATAGGCTGTGGCTGGAGAGAGATGAAGGATAAGGAGATTTTATATTTAAGATGGGAAAAACATTAATGTTTTTAAAATTTGTGGTTAGAAGATAAGTAATAAATAGAGTAAAATTCCCCAGAGGGTAGAGGTAAGTATATATCAAAGAAATAACTTTAACAGATTTATACCTTATTTATTGTAATAGGTGGGAAGGAAGAAAGAATGAGTGCACATGTATAAGGTTTACTAGCAAGATACTGTTGGAGAAGGCAATGGCACCCCACTCCAGTACTCTTGCCTGGAAAATCCCATGGACGGAGGAGCCTGCTAGGCTGCAGTCCATGAGGTCTCTAAGAGTTGGACATGACTGAGCGACTTCACTTTCACTTTTCACTTTCCTGCATTGGAGA
>NW_011495030.1:8627501-8714195 GCF_000754665.1 Bison bison bison
AGAGTTGGACATGACTGAGCGACTTCACTTTCACTTTTCACTTTCCTGCATTGGAGAAGAAAATGGCAACCCATTCCAGTGTTCTTGCCTGGAAAATCCCAGGGACGGGGGAGCCTGGTGGGCTGCCATCTATGGGGTCACATAGGGTCAGACACAACTGAAGCGACTTAGCAGCAGCAGCAAGATACTGAGGGAGTTCTGCTTAGAGAAGCTTTTTTTTTTTTCCCCCTTTTTTTTCCCCTAAGAAAAAGATGAAGTCGTTTTTGATAATAAAGAGAAATGTAGCTGAGGTGTAAGACAGAAGAGAAGTAGGAACTTTAAGAATATCAGAGATTTGACATGGTTGTGGGACTTGGGAAAATTAGTTGAAAAGAGAAATGTCATAAAAGTGATAGTAGTGATAAAAGCCTATTTGAAATTTGTGATTATGAATTTATAATGCAACCCATCTACCTTGTCAAATGACTCTTCCCAGCAGCTTTGGCTACTTGAACACAAGACTGATATCTCCATAAGGGGATTAGGGTAGAGCAGGGAAGGAAAGAAAGCAGTGGTGTGCTGCTAAATGTTTAATAACAGTTCTTAGAGAAAAAAATATCTGATTTGTTTGTAACTTTTGCTGATATGCATGGTTTAAATACCATGTATCTGTGGCCAATTTCAAAGTAGCAATCTGAGATCACCCAATGCAGAGTTGAAAAGAGATGAGTAGCAAACCCTTTCCATCACTCAGATATAACCTCAAAAGCACATATAGTAGTAAAAATGTATAAATAAATAAATAATGTAAAATAATTAGGAAGTGATGCCTTTTGAGTATTTATTGTCTATATTTAAATATAATTTATTTGCAATTTTATTTAATTTAAAATTTAATGATGGCTCTATAACAGTACAAAATAATCATTAAAATATAATAATCCCTCATCATTAGGTAGTTCCAGCACTCAGGTACGCATAGTACAATGTGATAAGTGGTTAATTATGGAGCAGTGCACAGAATGCTGTCAGACAAAGGGAATAGCATCTAACATGGTTATAGAGATCCAGTTGTGCCTTCAGAAATAAAATAGTCTTCCTTTTTCAGACACTTGAGCAGAAGGGAAGTAAGTTATCTTCCTTCCTTAGGATATTTTACATAGAGATGGAAGTACAAAAGATTCAGAACATTTCCAAATAGAATTGTTTTTATTGCAAAGGGATTAATAGATATCGAAGCCGACCTGAGAGAATAATGCACACAAAAGAACTATGTTTGCCTAGTGAGTATCAGTAATATCTAACAAAATGTAACAATTTCCAGAATTCAGATAAATTTTATAGTATTATAGGAAAGATAGGCCAAAATGGTGTATATAAGATATCAGAGAAATTTTTAGAGATTCCAATATTAACTAGACTCCGTCTTCATTTCTTTAGGGGAAAAAAATTAACTTCTCCTTCTCTAAAATTTTATGACAACTCAGAATTTGTAAAGGCATTCACATCATCAAATAAAACCTTAAGGTTTTGTACTATATGGATGGTGACCTTTTTCATTTGACTATTGTGCTATTTACTTATTATGGAGAAGAGTGGTATCTTCTAATTTTATTTTGTTTCAACTTGTTTTGCTCTTGTGTGTATTCTTTATTATCTCTAGCTACAAGACATTTTTGCCAAAATGTGTTCGAGCAAAGATCCAAGAGTATCATATTTTGACAAGGAAGAGAATAAGGTACAGATTTCGCAGATTTATTGAGCAATTCAGCCATTGCAAAGCCACTGCCAGAAACTTGAAACTTAAGTATCTTATAAATCTGGAAACTCTTCAGTCTGCCTTCTACACAGAGCAATTTGAAGTAAAAGAACCTGGAAGAGGTCCTTCAGGTGAGGAGATTTTTGCAACCATTATAATAACTGGAAACGGTGGAATTCAGTGGTCAAGAGGGAAACATAAAGAAAGTGAGACACTGACAGAACAGGTAATCTTCAATGATACGTTCTCGTTCTTTGTTAATTTAAGTAGAATGGCAATAGAAGCAAAGTACTTTTAGTCATTTGGAACATGGTCTTGCACTACTCTCCTTCCGTTGATATAAGTGAAAGTTTTTAATAGTGTGACACCAGCAAGATCATAGCTATGGTTCTTTTCTCATTGTTCTTAAATGGCATATTGTTTGTTTTCTATGACAAAATAGTTAGTAATGGTGTTCTCTTTTAATTTTTGTTTTTTAAAATTCTGAAGTTTGATAACACATTTACAGGAGACTTTGAAAATACAGATGGTGTTCTTATAGGTTCAAAAAGGCTTACATTCTAAAAGTGATTTTTAAGGTTGTTTTGCTTCTTTTTTTTTCTTTTACTGTTACTGATAACTGGAAGCACAATTATGAAATTCAGTTAGAAAAAGATTAGTTTTTATTGATTTTATGATATTGCATACTTGTTAAATACTTCTTTAAGTTTGCTTTACAAGTTTTAAGTTTGTTCATGCGTATATTCTTCTTAGGATGTTATCAGATACTTATTTATTTTTTTATTTTAATTATTTGGTAAACTGAATTTTCTGGTAATGGTTTCTACTAATGTTGATTGGATTGAAGGGTACTATAGCACACTTTAGATTCCTGGCACCCTTTAATCCTCTCATTTTTAAATTCAAAACAAGATACAGTGTAGTCTTAGGGCTGTTACTGGGAGAGAGAATCTCATTTAATGCTTATCTATTGCTGTCAATACTTTTAAAAAGAATTTGGAATGAAAAATTATAAGTTTTGTTTTAAAATGGCTCCATAAATTCAACCTATTTTTAATATCAACTGCTCTTAATTACAGGATTTACAGTTGTATTGTGATTTTCCTGATATTATTGATATCGGTATTAAACAAGCAAATCAAGAAGGCGCAAATGAAAGCAGAATTGTAACTATTCATAAGCAAGATGGTAAAAGTCTAGTAAGTTTGCTTTATCATTATATAATGGTTATGCTTTATGGTTGTCAGAAATAAGTATTTCAGAATCTTAATACCTAAGATGTTCTCTTGTAGGGATTTTGATTATAATTTTAAATAGAGCTGTAACATCAATTTAGAGCTGTAAACATCAATTTAGTAAGCTTTTACATCTAGTTCTTTGTATCACTACCAACACCATTTCCCCAAAGAATGTCTTGTATATTAATGTATTTTTCAGTCATTTTCATAATTAGCAAAGCACCAGTTACTTCCTGCCCTCTCCTCTCCCACCCCAACCCCAGTTTTGCTCGTTCCCTGTTGTAATGCTCCTTCCTGTCTATACAGTCTACCCTCTATATCCATGAGTTCCATATCCACAGATTCAACTATCTGCAGATTGAAAATATTCAGAGAAAAAATTCCAGAAAGTTCTAAAAAGAAAACTTGAATTTACCATGTGCAGACAACTATTTGCATAGCATTTATATTGTATTTATAACCATTCACATCTCATTTACATTATATGAGGTATTATAGAGACGATTTAAAGGATATGAGAGGATATACATACTTTATATGCAGATACTGCATCATTTTATATAAGGAACTTGTGGATTCATGGATTTTGGTATCTGTGGAGGGGAGACAGATCCTTGAGCCAATACCTGCAGATATAGAGGAATGGAGGGATAACTGTATAATCTTTTTTACCAGTAGAGGTGTGCATAATTCTATCATATTGCCTATTTATATAACAAATTGTGAACCAATCCCAGGTAATCCCTATTTGAACTGTGAGGCATGTTTGATTATAAAAGATTAAACTTTTTTCTGTTTAAAGTAGCTTCAGAGGGAGTTCCCCGGTTGTCCAGTGGATTGGACTGTGTGCTTCCACTTCAGGGCCATGGGTTTGATCTCTGGTCTGGGAACTAAGAGCCCACATGCTGCCGAGCCTGGGCTAATAATAATAATAAGATAAAACAGCTTCAGACATCCTACTTATTTTAATTGAAAGGAAGAAATGAATTCCTTTGTACTGTGCTCTTAAACTACTTATTTTTCTGGCTCTGTTGTTTTCTTTTTAACTCAGATATTTCTTGTACTTTTGGCTTAAATGTCATATTTATTTTGTAATTTAAATATCTCTCTGTCTTATCTCTCTGGCCATTTTAGGGTTATATGACCAAAATTCTAAAACTTGTAATTCACTTTGATCAGCATGCTTTCCTGTTCTTAGGTATTAATCCTTTGTTGCACAGGTTTGCAATTCTTCATGTCATTGTTTATGGTATCTTTTATAGGAATCATTTTTATAACCTGTGTTAACTAAATATTTTTTATAGTTCAAATACCTCACACAGTTCTCTCCTTATAATTTTTGACATAAGTACATATTCTCTATTCTCATTGTGACTAATATTGTTCTTTGCTGAACCAGGCATTATACCATGATCACATTTTCATTCTTATATGTACAACTTTTTGTTTTTCTGCAAGTTGATTGTTCCTTCAATTTCTTTTAGTATTTCTAATTCATACCAACTTTTGTATCAGACTAGATATAGATAGGTTTCTAATTGAGATGACTGGAATATTTGTCTAATGGGTGTATTGGGAAATACAATATAATTATGGGTATAGAGTGGACTGTAACTGGAAAAGCATGGTAAACCCATATTTGAGAGGGTCTCAAATATCAGACACAAGAATTTGTAATTCAAAGTGTATAACTTGGAGCCATAAAAGACATTTGAGCAATCGCAAAGAAAAGTAATTTAGAAGAATTACCTGATAACATGCAGTGAAAATAAATTTCTTCTTTTTCTTTTCTCCTCCAAGGAAATTGAGCTTAAGTCATTAAGAGAAGCTTTGTCTTTTGTGTCATTAATTGATGGATATTATAGATTAACTGCAGATGCACATCATTATCTTTGTAAAGAAGTAGCACCTCCAATGGTGCTTGAAAATATACAAAGCAACTGTCATGGCCCAATTTCGTGAGTAATACTGACTTTTAAAGTAAGAAAGTAATAACAAGGTATTTATAAAGAATATTTTACACAACAGAATGATAAACCTAGGTTTAGGAAGTTCAGGAAAAGAAATATTATCTTGATCGGACTGAAATTATTTTTCTTTTAACAAAATTCTATTTCCAATCAGATTATATAACAATAAGAATTATTTAGATTATAATCTACCATCTATATTCCAGTCTATAGTACTAACTCGTTGTATAAGTTTGATATTTAGTACTCTCAGTTAAGTTCAGTCACTCAGTTGTGTCTGACTCTTTGCGACCCCATGAATTGCAGCACACCAGGCCTCCCTGTCCGTCACCAACTCCCTGAGTTCACTCAAACTCATGTCCAGCGAGTCGGCGATGCCATCCAGCCATCTCATCCTCTGTGTTCCCCTTTTCCTCCTGCCCCCAATCCCTCCCAGCATCAGAGTCTTTTCCAATGAGTCAACTCTTCGCATGAGGTGGCCAAAGTATTGGAGTTTCAGCTTTAGCATCAGTCCTTCCAATGAACACCCAGGACTGATCTTCTTTAGAATGGACTGGTTGGATCTCCTTGTGTTTAATTAATTCTTCGGTATTAATTTTTTAAAACCGTCCTATTTATGTTTCATTAATTTGGAAATAATGTGGAGGAGCCACAATGCAAAATTTTATAATCATCCTTATTTTTGAATAATCCAACACCTTCTACTGAAAGCTTTGAACACAAACTGTATCTGATGTCCATCTTTCTAGACTAGTGCTGTGCAGTATGTGATGGAAATGAAATGTTCTATATCTGTGCTCTTTAGTAATTGCTACTAGCCACATGTGGCTATTTAATATTTAGAATGTTTCTACTGCAACCAAGGAACTGAATTTTTAATTTAATTTTAATAGCTTTACAGTTGACCCTTGAATAACACAGTATGTTAATCCACATATAACTTATAGTCAGTCCTCCATATCTGTGGTTCCTTGATATCCTTGAGTTCAAACAACCACAGACCAAGCAGTAGTATAATCTTTACTACTGAAAAATACCTGCATATACGTGGACCCTTGCAGTTCAAACCCACGCTGTTCAAGGGTCAACTGTGAAGAGCTTCATGTGGCTACTAGCCAACATATTGACCCACACAGTTGTAGACCTTACTTTAGCACTAGATAAAACCAGCTATCATGAACATCTGTTCACCCCAAGTAGAAGTTATCTCTCAACCAGAATGTGTTTTATGATTGGCACCAGGTTTGAAGGCGGAGAAGGCCAGTGGCACCCCATTCCAGTACTCTTGCCTGGAAAATCCATGTACCGAGGAGCCTGGTAGGCTGCAGTCCGTGGGATCGCTATGAGTCAGACACGACTGAGCAACTTCACTTTCACTTTTCACTTTCATGCATTGGAGGAGGAAATGGCAACCCACTCCAGTGTTCTTGCCTGGAGAATCCCAGGGACGGCGGAGCCTGGTGGGCTGCCGTCTATGGGGTCTCACAGAGTCTGACGCGACTGAAGCGACTCAGCAGCAGCAGCAGCAGGTTTGAAGGATTTGAGCAGAAGAAACAATCTGGGATTTTGAGCATATATTTTTTACCTTAGTGAAAGTATTAGTTGCTCAGTTGTGTCTGACTCTGCTACCTCATGGACTGTGTCCCTCCAGGCTCTTCTGTCCATGGGATTCTCCAGGCAAGAATACTGGAGGGATTGCCATTCCCTTCTCCAGGAGATCTTCCCAACCCAGGGATCAAACCCGGGTCTTCTGCATTGCAGGCAGATTCTTCACAGTCTGAGCCACTGAAGAAGCTTTTTTACCTTAACCTATCTTTAAATATTTGAGAAATCAGGTCCTGACTGAAATTCAAGACTGATTTGACCTATACCTAATGTCTGTTTAAGAAGTATGATTGTGAGAATTCCCTGGTGATCCAGTGGTTCTGTCTCCGTGCTTCCACTGCAGGGGGCATGGGTTTGATCCTTGATCAGGGAACTAAGATCCCACATGCTACTCAGTACAGCCAAAAAAGAAGTATGGTTGCTATGAAAAAGTTGCATTATTTGAACATTCTGTAATTTACATATTCAGTATTTTGAAAACTCCTGCCATTCATTCATTCATTCATTATCCATTTTTTCATTTATTTGTAGAACATTTACTAAGTACCTGATATGTATCAGGTGCTGGTTTATATATGAGAAATACAGTGATAAGTAAAACAGAGATAATTCTTGCTTTCATGTAGATTACATTTCTTTCAATATATACAGCTTCAGTTAAACATATAGCAAATTTTAAAAAATTAGTAGTCTTTGTTGCTTGCCATTGGTCTTCTATTAGACTTTGATATTATATTAAATATTAAATATACTCATAAATTTTTATATTAGTAATGGCTGTGATGGAAGAGACAAGTGTTTTATGATACACTGTTTGTATAGTTAAATGAAGTTTTGAGTATGGTTTTTAAAATACTAAATTTGAAATTGGAAGGCAGAAAAGTCAAAGGAATGAGTTGTGTTCTTTATGATTTTGTATGTCTTATGATACCTTATGTTTTTAAAGCAATATAATTGCTCCTTGAATCAATGTGAACTTATTGCAGAATGGCTTGGTACTTAAGTATTTTTCCTTGCAAGATTATTGGTAAAAGTATAAAGTAGAGGAGACTTATAAAAATTCTTAGAGTTTTAGATTTGACTTTTGATCTTTTAGATGACACGTTGGTTGTAATGTCATGGTTCTTACTACATTATCATTCAAATTATTTCTTTACCTTTAGAATGGATTTTGCTATCAGTAAACTGAAGAAAACAGGTAATCAGACTGGACTGTATGTACTTCGATGCAGTCCTAAGGACTTTAATAAATATTTTCTGACTTTTGCTGTTGAGGTTAGTATGACATAATTAATGGTAATATGTTTATTTAGTGCATGTAATTCCCCTTTGATAATATCTACTGTATTTCCTTTTTAATGCTCCAAATGATAGTTCTGGATATGATAACTAGCAATTAAGTAAGCTTAATTTACCTCAGGAATTCTTTATAAATAAACAAAATATAACTCCTAGGATTTAATGTTAAAAATTATTTGTAATATCTTAGTATCTTTTTATCTGGATTTTTTTGTTTGAGTATTACCAGTATGTCTGATTTCATCACATCTTTTGAAGTCTCTTTTGTCACAAAAATGGAAACCTTTACTAAAACGTGTAGAACAAAACAAATTAGAAGTAAACTTTCATTTTACTGGTAACGGTTATAGAATTAGAGCAAAATAGGGTAATAACAAAGAAAAAGACATTGTACTTTTAACTGGTGGTTTTTCCAATATTAAGAATAATGATCTACAATGTACACTTTAAGTGTAATACTGTAATGAAATCTCACTGTTAATACAGACCATTTTGGATCTCAACTAAAATTATTTATTGTACAAAATTATATAAGATATACTATCACTTATAAAGCAATTTCATGGTATAAATCTTGAGAAACTTTATAGCTGCTTCCAAAATTTATCATACTTTTTAAAAGTAGAGACTATAAGAATTGTGTTATTATTTTAATTTTTATAAAAAACAATCATATTTAACATATGTAAAGTGGATTAATTGTCCATGAAAATATAGAAAGTAGGTTGCTCCATGACTTTAACATTGTAAAATACTGATAGTCTATCCTAATTCACAGTCTATTATATTCAATTATCAAATCAAAATGTGTATATTTTTATGTTTACTGTATTAGTCTAGTGTAATATGAGGGCTGTATATTAGGGAGCATATGATATAACCCTGCTTAAGAAATTTATCTTTTTGTAAAACAAAAATGAAGTATACCAAAAAATATTAAATTGAGCATTGTTTATTATACAACATTATCCAGTGTAAGCAAATAAGACAATAAGAGAAGGTTTACAATGATTAAAATAGGTCCTTTAGAGTAGGAAGGACTTGAGACTGACCAGAGATGAGTTGATTTTATAAAAAATGATTGTAAGTTGATTGAATATGTTTTTGGCAGATTGAATATGTTTAAAAATAGATGGATGAGAAGTACAGCACATAAGACAAACATTGAAAAACTGAATATTATCAGAATTGCCATATTAGAGATAATTATACAAATACTGTAATGGCACAGAGAAACAGGTCATCACCTTTGCCTGTGGAATGGAGTAAGTGTTGTTAGGGAGGACCTCACAGAAAAAGTGAAATTAAACTGAGTTTTAAGAATTAAAGACATTGCTCAAAAGGAAAGGATGTACATTCTACAGAGAGATAGCACTTACAGTTTTCAAGGCATAAAATGGCATGGCATTTGCTTTAAATTTTGTAAGCCACTCAATAAGCTAAAACATGGATTATATGTTGAGAGTGGCAGGAGTTAAGGTTGGAGATGGAGGCAGAAGCCAACTCATGGAAGGCCTATTGTGCTAAAATCGTTTTATACTATGTCTTGTAAATGTGGAAGGTTCTTAAGGATGCTATTATTATTGTTTATTATTATTGCTTTCTTCCTTGCCTTTCAATAAGCCACATTTATAGACTAGGCAGTTGCAATTAGATGCCTTTTTGAGGCATCTAACACCTTGGTCACCTTATGCTGATACTACGTTAGGATTCATGGTTCAAGTGTTCTGTTGGTTGTTTTTGTGATATCCTTTTTGTCACAGTAATCACTATGATGTCCATTGTGATTTTTCCTCCCCTTTGTTTATAATTAAACTTACATAGCGAGAAAATGTTATTGAATATAAGCACTGTTTGATTACCAAAAATGAGAATGGAGAATACAACCTCAGTGGTACTAAGAAGAACTTCAGTAATCTTAAAGATCTTCTGAATTGCTACCAGATGGAAACTGTTCGCTCAGACAGTATAATTTTCCAGTTTACTAAATGCTGTCCCCCAAAGCCAAAAGGTAAAATAGTTTTCTAGTTATTTTTAAAATACTGGTCTTGGGTGTTGTATTTGGTGGGCGATATCTTTGGTATACTGATTTCACAAGAAACAGGAGAGAAAAAGCTCCAAAAACAATGAATTTTTTCCTCATATGTTGTACAAGCATCCTCTAATAGAATTGTTCAGTTTGGTTTGGGTTGTCTATAAGTGACTTAAGATTGTATAATGCTAAAATTTATTTTAAGAAATAATAATTTCATAGGATCAATAAGCTACTTATTTATTGAACTGAAAGACCTCACAACCAAATTCTCATGTTATTCTGAATAAATACTTTTAGATCCTTTTAGAATCTTAATTTCTTTTCAATTATCTTTTAAAATGAAAATAGTAAGATTAGAAACCTCTTGAGATAACAGGCATATTAAAATTCCTGAAAAATTGTACTAGTTAAGAAAATGATTATAATTTTGCATATAATAACTGGTTAGAGTACATCAGACTTCAATGAAAAAACTCCTAAAATAGTTTTCCATGGAAAAATAAAAAGGAACAATAAGAGGCTATTAAGCATTTCTTTTATATAGGACACATTTTATTTTATTCCTTTAGAGCAATTTATATTCTCAGTGTGTTTTGATTTTATGTATTTTTTTTTCATTCATTCTATCCTTTTTTTAAACAGACAAATCAAACCTTCTAGTCTTCAGAACCAATGGTATTTCTGATGTACCAACCTCACCAACTTTACAAAGGCATAATAATGTGAACCAAATGGTGTTCCACAAAATTAGAAATGAAGATTTGGTATTTGTAAGTCAATGGATGCTGATTATTGTCTTTCTGTCTTTTTAAAACAACTGTTTTTGTCTTTTTAAACAAATGTTCTTCATTTTCTACCCCGCATTCATTCACATGACATTTAGAACTATTTTATTATAACCTATGTTATAAAAATTTTATAGCAGTTCAGATACTTTCATTTCCTGTGAATGTGTGATACCAAATGAGTTAATTATTTTAAGAATGGAATTGTATTCTCTTTTGAGAAATTTTTAAAAAATTAAAAATTAAAAGTCTTCTGAAAAAGTATCTTAATTCTCAGGTTCTCAAGAAAGTAAGGGAAATTCAAAGAAGGTACTGAAAACAGTAGTAACACATAAGAGCTCATGTTTGGCCACAGGACATTTTGGGAAATTAGGATTATTCTCACTAATCAAGAGAACTAAGAGATAAAAGCAGTACCAAAAAAGGGCCAAGTCTTGAGTTCTATACAAGACAAGGAGTTAAAAGTAAGGCTATCTGTGAATAAAGCCAGGATTCTTAAGTAAATGGATCCTCAGTGAAACAGTATATGGATTGTGAAAAATTTATCCACTAGCAAAAAGAGAAAAAGAATGTTGTCTGTTTTAGTTGTGCTCTTAAGTTAGGAAAAAGTTCATCCTGAGAATTTGTAATTATAAACTTTTGAATTAAAGTTTATACCACCTGCATGGTTTGAGAAACCCTAAGCCAATAAATTGAAGAACTAAAGAACCTCTTGATGAAAGTGAAAGAGGAGAGTGAAAAAGTTGGCTTAAAGCTCAACATTCAGAAAACTAAGATCATGGCATCCAGTCCCATCACTTCATGGCGAATAGATGGTGAAACAATGGAAACAGTGGCTGACTTTATTTTTCTGGGCTCCAAAATCACTGCAGATGGTGACTGCAGCCATGAAATTAACAGATGCTTACTCCTTTAAAGGAAAGTTATGACCAACCTGCTGCTGCTGCTAAAAGTGAAACTGAAGTCGCTCAGTTGTGCCCAACTGTTAGCGACCCCATGGACTGCAGCCTACTAGGCTCCTCCGTCCATGGGATTTTCTAGGCAAGAGTACTGGAGTGGAGTGCCATTGCCTTCTCCATATGACCAACCTAGACAGCATATTCAAAAGCAGAGACATTACTTTGCCAACAAAGGTTCGTCTAGTCAAGGCTATGGTTTTTCCAGTGGTCATGTATGGATGTGAGAGTTGGACTGTGAAGAAAGCTGAGCACAGAAGAATTGATGCTTTTGAACTGTGGCGTGGGAGAAGACTCTTAAGAGTCCCTTGGCCTGCAAGGAGATCCAGCCAGTCCATCCTAAAGGAGATCAGTCCTGGGTGTTCATTGGAAAGACTGATGTTGAAGCTGAAACTCCAATACTTTGGCCACCTGATGCGAAGAGCTGACTCATTGGAAAAGACCCTGATGCTGGGAAAGATTGAAGGCAGGAGGAGAAGGGGACAACAGAGGATGAGATGGTTGGATGGCATCACCGACACGATGGACATGGGTTTGGGTGGACTCCGGGAGTTGGTGATGGACAGGGAAGCCTGGCATGTTGCAGTTCATGGAGTCGCAAAGAGTTGGACCCAACTGAGCTACTGAACTGAACTGAACCCAATAAATTAAATTAAAATAATAGGTGGTACTCCTTTAGTAACACCTTGTGGTGGTCGTCAAAAGCAAATATAAAATCTTTCTGGAAGGATATCCTCTTAATGTAGGCCACCTAAGATTCCCACAGATAAAATGACTCCAAACATGAGCTTTAAGCTGAAAATTTAAAAACATATGGAGAAGTAGTAATCCAGGATTAAGCAAGAATCAGCAGACCAACAGGCATCAAAATTATATCTAAGAGCTTCATAGACTTTTCAGATAGAAGCTATAAAATACACATTTATATGTTTAAACATTAAAAAGGAGTTGAAAACAAGGGAAAAACCCAAGATAGTATCAACATAGCCCAAAAAGATTTGGGGGAAAAAGTACAGAAGTGGAAAATATACTCATTGACATTTAAAAAGGGACAAAGTAAAAGGCAGATTATTCATAGTTGAAGAGAGAACTACTGAATTGAAAGATCTGAAAATCATTTAAATGCTGCAGATAGGGAGAGAGAAATGGAAATTATGAAAGAGAGCTTAAGGGACATGAAAAGTAGAATGAGAAAGACCAAACTGATATCTGAATTCCTTAAGGAAACAATAGATAGAATTATTCAGAATTACAAAGATATGAATCTTATGTGAGTAACAAGAAGCAGGGAGTTGCTAGGTAACCTGACTAACATTGCAAAACTAATAATAATAGAGTGCAGGCAGCCCTGCTTCAGATTGCAGGCTTTCAATTATTCTGTAAGGGTATATAGGAAGCACTAGTAATAGTAGTAATAGCTAACACTTAATTCAGCATTTACTCTGTTGTGGACTGCACTAAGTGCTATTGTGTATTTTTTCATTTATTGTTCATGAGAGTTCTTTGGAAAAATAATCATTATCCCCATTCTTCAGATGAGGATACCAAGATATTCTTTCTTTCTATTCTTTCTGCAGTATAGAAAGATTAAATGGCCTGTACAAGGTCACACAAATAGTAAGTAGTAATAAAGAACAGGTCAGACATTCTGCACTATCAGGAAAGGCAAGCAAGGAAAGAGACTCACATGCAAATAAATGTAGGTAACACTGACATTATAAAAAGTGTTAAAATTGATAATTATACCTAATTTAGGGCATTTAAGAACAGGGTGAAATCAAATTACACTTTGTTCTTTAATCTTTGTTTTCTGTGTTTTATTACTATGAAGAAAGCAGAATATAATTAATATGGAGTCTCAAATCCAGATTTGGTTTGTAAAGGAAATATTTGCTCATGAATTTTTTTTTTTTTTGTAATTTTAATTTTATTTTCTTTTTAAACTTTACATAATTGTATTAGTTTTGCCAAATATCAGAATGAATCCATCACAGGTATACATGTGCTCCCCATCCTGAACCCTCCTCCCTCCTCCCTCCCCATACCATAACTCTTGTCATTGGACATATTTCCTAATTCCCACATCTTCCTCCATTCTTATTCATGCTTTCCTCTTTTTTTTTTTTGGTTAAAGAATGAAAGCCTTGGCCAAGGAACTTTTACAAAAATTTTTAAAGGTATAAGAAGAGAAATAGGAGACTATGGTCAGCTGCATGAAACAGAAGTTCTTTTAAAAGTTCTGGATAAAGCACATAGAAACTATTCAGAGGTTTGTATATTCTTTATATAATTCATGTAGTTTATGATAGTTAAAATATGCTCTCATACACACAAAACACATTGATTCATGTGGCTTTTCAAATTATAATTTTTAAAAGTATATATATCAAAGACCTTTCTGAGGATGCATTCTGTTGGGGCTAAAAACTAACAGAATTTTTTCATTGTAACTAATTTCCAAACTAATTTTTAAGTGTGGTGTTAAGTGTTTGATTACATCTTTGCATATATAATACTAAGGCAGTTGGTTTTAAAGTTAGCTCCCCAGAGCTTCCTGGGTTCCACAGGTTTCCTCTGTAATTTAATCTACTTTTTAAAAAAGTTTGAAGGGCAGTGTACTGAGGAACACTGTGTAGGTGAAATGTGGATGGATACCTCTGGGCATCATCTGAAGATGCTAGCCAGCAGAAATCCTGCTGCCAGTTGCCAGAGTCTTTAGCACAGTAATATATCACCAAACGTGATGTAACATACATTTATGAACTTAAAATGTCTTAAAAGAAGTTAGTAAAAGATAATGTGAAACATACAAGCCAAAGAGTTGTTATAATCCAGAACTCCACAGTGTTGGTGATTGTGATCTTCAACAACCATACCCCGAAGTTCTAGGCAAAGTTTAGTTGAGTTAGAGTGATATTATCTGCCAGTCTCCTGACATAGGTGTTAGACTGTTTTATCTGCCAAGTCATCATTCTTAATTCTTTAGGAAGTGTTAATTGAAGCTCCCATCCATGTTTACTGCAGTTGCACATCACTGTCTCTGGTGTATGCAGCTGTATATATCTCTGTTCTCCACTCTGGCTGCTGTGGGTCTAAGACTGTTTATTTTGCATCATTCACATTGCCCTGTATCACGATTGGTCTTTCTCATTGCTCTTTCCTTAAACTAAGCTTAAATTAGGGGTTTCTTGGAAATGAACTCTAACATCAAGGTTGATGGAAGTTGCAAATCTAAAGGGACCAAAGCACATTGTAGTCTTGTATATAGTCCTGCTGAGAATAGAAGTTCATTTTTCTAATGAAAAATTAGAGTATCTTTCTGAACTGTGAATGCTTATAGACATGAAAGGTAATTCTTTTGCAACTTTTAATTTTTTTTTCTTTTCCTTAGTCTTTCTTTGAAGCAGCAAGCATGATGAGCCAGCTTTCTCACAAACATCTGATTTTAAATTATGGAGTATGTGTCTGTGGAGAGGAGAGTAAGTAAAACCACCAGCTTCCTTTCTGTTAATGTTATGTCTTTCAAAACATCCATTTTTATTTATATAGAAAATTTAATTTTAGGATCATAGTTGGCTATCAGTATAACTATAACAAATTAAATATTGTTGAAACACAAAACACTGTATTTCTTTTTTTTATTTATTAATATTTCCCATACTTTTTCATTTAGGGGAAAAGGAGAATATACTTCCTTACAAAGTTTGAAAACAGTGTTTTAGAGCATATAATCCCAGTTCTTTTGGTTTTATACTTATTTCATTGACTCTGTGATGCATTTTTTTCACATTAAAAGTATCTGAATGTGATATAATTGATGGTATTTCATAATTGACAATTTAAAAAATTTTGTAGTCCATAGTAATGGGACATAGGACAGTCAGTGGCTCATTGAAACTCCGAGATCTTTTTTTTTTAATACTAATGTAAATTTCTCTGCAGTAAATTCTTTATTATTGATGTATGGATTATTCTCCAAATTAACCATGGGCAGCAAAACTTTCATAACATTTGTTTTAGTCACCCAGCAAGATCCAAAGGCGACTTTTGTCACCAAAAATTGTTATATACATATGAAAACTAATTTTAATATTAGTTGAAGCAGAGTCATAATTTGAGATTCATTCTATATATGATATTGTGTTTATATATAATTATTTAGACTTCTGCCTCTTACTGTTGTGAATAAACTAAAACTCCAAAATGCAGTAGTATATACCTGTTATGCTTTCTTTAAATTATTGAATTTCATGTAATTTAATTTCTTTACCTATAATACTCACATATAACTATAAATATATTTATAAAAGTTTAAAATTATATATATTTTCATTGTATTATATTTTAGCCTTATTATTATTATATTTTAATGCAGATATTCTGGTTCAGGAATTTGTAAAATTTGGATCACTAGATACATATCTGAAAAAGAATAAAAATTCTATAAATATATTATGGAAACTTGAAGTGGCTAAACAGTTGGCATGGGCCATGCATTTTCTAGTAAGTAGTATATTCTTTTGTCAACTTACTATTTTACATTATGAAGCAGTGTGAAAGGATCTTGACCTGGGAACAAGAAATAAGTCTATAGATGCTGAGTTATTTAAAATAATCTGTGTCAGTTGGGGAAAGGGATTATTTTAGGTGTATATTTATGTGAAATAAATTTTGAAACAAGTAGTATTGTCATTCCATCAGTCTCTTAGAACTGCTGAAGGATAATCTGTAGTTTGTGTACCTTGGCTTTAAAGAATTGAATGAAAAATTATCAAAAAAAAAAAAAAAGAGCTATGGACAACATAAAAATCCTGTAGAAAGTCTCTTGTTACGATATTTGTAGGTAATTGGAAATTATGTCCACTGAGAAAGTAATATTGTCAGAAAAGCAAAATACTGGAGGGCCATCCAGTGATCAGATTCTTCAGAGTGCACCTTCTGAACAGAAACAATATTTCTTGTGTCAGCTGCTATCTACAAATACATACAGTTTAAAATCTCAAGATTCATAAAGTGAACTGGCATAAAGTAATTTTAAAAAATATTAATTTTTCGGAGACTTCCCTGGCAGTCCAGTGGTTAAGACTTAGCATTTCCAAGCAGGGGGTACAGGTCCAATCTTTGGTCAGGATGCTAAGATCCCATATGCCGCCGAGTGTGGCAAAAAATAAATTAATAATTAAATAAGATAGCCTATAAAATTATAAAAGTAAGTATTTGTTTCATCATGGGTATAGATTATTGTTTTGTTTAAAATGTAAAATAGGAAGCACAGTGCTGCTATAACATTTCCTTTTATTTTCTCAAAGTGTACCTCCAAATTAATGTTTACTTAATTTTTGTTTTTTAAATCCACTTGCGGGCCCTGGACATACTAAGTGCTCAAATATTTGTGGGTTAATATTTGAATGTTTATGCAATTAATTTTAATAGGAAGAAAAAACCCTTATTCATGGGAATGTGTGCGCCAAAAATATTCTTCTTATCAGAGAAGAAGACAGGAAGACAGGAAATCCTCCTTTCATCAAACTTAGTGATCCTGGCATTAGTATTACAGTTTTGCCAAAAGACAGTAAGTTCAACAGGAATCAAATTTAACTTTATTAACCTTTGCTTGGAAAGAGGTATAAAAATCATGCTGTTAATTTTTCTCAAACACTATTTTATTGACATATTCTTGCTTAATAAATTTAGTTACCATTTTCAGCAACCTAAATTATAGTTACATCTTAGACTCTTGTCTATTTGTCCTTTCTTACGTTTCCGTGAACTGTAAAGTGATTTTTTGAAGCAGTTTTAATCCCTAATTAAGTATGAAATGTCAGGTTTTATCCAATTTTATTGTGGAATTTTTTAATATCAGTCTTTGAATCACAAGTAAATTTTCTAAATTTTTATTCTCTTTAATCATTAAATAAAAATTTGAGAAGAAGTATTTCTAGTTTGAAATTTTTATTTTGTTTAATTATTCAGCTAATTATGACTTCTTTTACTTTTCTTTTGTGTCGGTAACATCCTTAACAAAATTAAAAATTTCAGTCAAAGAGGAGTGTTTTTTTGGTCCAAATAGTGTTGTAATTGTGTTTCATTGAACTAGCTAATTTCTCTAATTGAATGCTCTACATTTAGAATCCAGATTTATCAACTTTTGTACATTGATGCGTGGTTTCTTTTTGGAGCTAATAGTAGTTGAACTCTGTACCCTTATATGACAGTGAGGACAGGGACTATAGGGCAGAAAATGTTATAGGAATTTAGATCTGATACTTGGGGATTTTACCCTTTGGAGTGGAATGTGAAGAAAGAGAATATATATTTGTATGAAGGAGAAAAGGACTCTGTACTCTTAAAATCTCTTAATTATACATCAGAAATATTCACATTGCTTTACCAAAATATAGCAAAAGATGCAACAGTTTATCATTCTTATTTATTTATTTACTTATTTACATACCTATTTACTTATATATATCTATCTTCTATCATTCTGTCTATGCCAGAATACCAGAGGGTAAAGTTAAAGTGTTCCCTCCTTTTGTGAATATCATTTTTCTGATGGGATCAAAGACATCAAAAAACTAACTTGGAAGATTTCATGGTCTGGGCAGAACCTATGTATATCAATATTGTGCCAAGAATATCTTGGTATAATTTAATCATTCATTTGCCTATTGGCCCTTGTTTTTCATTTGCAGGTTAGAATAGTGACTACTATTGAGTCATTAGTACAGATTGAAATGATGTTAACATTACCTTTATTGTTTATACATTGTTAAGAAGTAAAAAGTATATCAAGAAGCAATTTGGGAAAAAATGTACGGGGGAAAAAAATATTGTGAATGCATAGCTATTAGGAAAGGTTAGAGAGAACGGGGCAATAGTTGAAACACTACGGTTTAATGTAAAATTTAGTCGATCCAGGATTCATTGTACAGTAACTAATTCTGTGCTATTAACAAATTGTATAACTTTGGGCAAATTATTCAATCATTATGGGTCTTAACGTTGACATTGTTAAAGCTGAGATATTGAATTAGGTGATCTCAGAGGTCCCTTCTGGCCCTTAAGCATGTGTATATGCATGAACATACCCCCGCCCCCAAGCAAATTAAAATGATTTGATTATTCCAATTTGTGTGAAATTATTAACATATATAAGAATTGTTTTATTAAGGGAGTTATTTAAGCATTTTTTTTTTTTTAACTATCATTTAAAAGTCCTGCAGGAGAGAATACCATGGGTACCACCTGAATGCATTGAAAATCCTAAAAATCTAAACCTGGCAACAGACAAATGGAGTTTTGGTACCACATTGTGGGAAATCTGCAGTGGAGGAGATAAGCCTCTGAGTGCTTTGGATTCTCAAAGAGTAAGTTTATATAAACAGTGAAGTTGTAATTATTTTGTGATTCCTAATATTTCTTTCACATTATTTGATATTCTTTAGCCAATTTTATGTTAAAAAAAAAAGGTTTACATGGCATTTATAATTTATTCTCAACATGTGGTTCTTTAATTATAGAAACTACAGTTTTATGAAGATAGGCACCAGCTTCCTGCGCCAAAGTGGACAGAATTAGCAAATCTTATTAATAATTGCATGGATTATGAACCAGATTTTAGGCCTTCTTTCAGAGCCATTATAAGAGATCTTAATAGTTTGTTTACTCCAGGTATGTACTGTTGGAACAATCTTAATGATGTATTTAATAAATCCTTACTAATTTTGTAATCCCCCTCTGGGAAGTTCCCTGATGTCTTTTAGACCCTCTTAATTTCTTACATTCATATGACTTTTTCTACCTTATACATATTCTAGTCTCATTGATTGTGAAGTATTTTCATAAAATGCTTTTACCCTTTTAATAATCTCAATTTAGTTTGCTATTTAATTAGTACACTGAGAAGCTTATTTGATTTTTTTATAAACAATTCTTTGTTTTTTAAACTAGCTCTCACATATAGCTGACTAATTTTCTAAATATGAAGTAGATTTTTGTTTGTCCTCTCCTCCTTAAAAAACTTAGCTAAATATACCTGTGTCTGACCCATAAATATTTTCTGTTCCAATACTGCTTGTTCTTCTTGCCACAAAAATCGGCATACTAACTTACTTTATAAATATTAAAATTGCCTATTTTGGAAAGTATTCATTTATCCTTTGCAAAAATCTTTACCAAAAACCTGTCCAATTATGAGTTATAATTCAAGGCTTCCATTAACAGTCTAAACGTTCAGAGTTGCCTTGTATCAATTTGTATTTAGTGTTTCTAACTCATTATGATTATTTTGGTCAGCCTGAATAAGAATAATTTTAACCCAGAGAATGGATTTGCCAGATTATGTTAGAAATGTTATTTATTTCTCCAGATTATGAACTATTAACAGAAAATGACATGTTACCAAATATGAGAATAGGTGCCCTAGGATTTTCTGGTGCTTTTGAAGACCGAGACCCTACACAATTTGAAGAAAGACACTTGAAATTTCTACAGCAACTTGGCAAGGTAAAGTGTCAGAAGATTTTTAAATAATTGAAGTGTAATCATAAAACATTTTATTTAGGGGAGAAAAGACTTAAGAGACTCTCTAAAGTTCACTTTCCACAGAGTTTTAGAGTGTTTGTATAACCAGCAAGTACCTACTACATAACACAAGAAACTCTGCTCAATATTTTATAACAACCTAAATGAGAAAAGAATTTGAAAAAAGAACAGATACGTGTATATGTATAACTGAATCACTTTGCTCTACACCTAAAACTAGCACAGCATTATTAATCAACTATACTTCAATATAAGATAAAAAGGTTTTAAAAGGTGTCTATAGAAAAAAGGCTTAGTTTTCAGGTTTTGGGGAAATGCTGTGTTGAATAGCTGTCTTTACTGAAAAACTTGTTGGAACCTTTAACATGTACTGTGCATTGAACATTTTCAAAAGGAGGATAAATTAAGCTATATTTTTCCCAATTAATTTGACCATGAGATTCTTTCTTGGTAGAGGGCACTTTAGTTATGAGATAGAGAAAAGAACAATTAATAAGCCTTTCCACCTGCCTCCTTTTTTAGTCACCTAAGGGAGAAATAATTAATCTGCTTGCTCATTCAGAGTCCAGATGTTGACTGGAGAAGGCATGTTTACTAGCAGACAGTTTCTCTCTTCTGAAAGGTAACACAGTCAGGCATAGCCTACATTTTAGGCTGGTAAAAAAGTTATTGTAGTTTCAGACCGTGAATTTTAAGCCATTAGAACTAGGCTCAAACACATCTTTATTAATCAAAATAGGAACCATTACAATCAGCACATTTTTGCCAATGAGAAATAAATTTGTTTATTCCTGTAGCATAAAAATCTGTGCTTCAGGATTTGACTGACTTTTGGAATGCATTTTCCCTGCAAAAAATCGTTGAGATGCTTGAAGAAGTGGTAGTCAGTTGGCGAGATGTCAGCTGAATATGGAGAATGAGGCCGAACTTCGTAGAGCGGTTCATTCAACTTTTGAAGCATTTGTTGTGGCCTGTGTGGTTGAGTGTTGTCATGGAGAAGAATTGGGGTTCTTTCTGTTGACTAGTGCTGGCTTCAAGCATTGCAGTTTTAGGTGTATCTCATCGATTTGCTGGGCATACTTCTCAGATGGAATGGTTTCGCCAGGGTTCAGAAAACTATAGTGGATCAGACAGGCAGCAGATCACCAAACAGTGATCATGACCTTTTTTGTCAAAACCTTTTACCAAACCTCCCAAAGTTCGGCTTTGGGAAGTGCTTTGGAGCTTCTTCTCAGTGCAGCCACTGAGCTGGTTGTAGAGAATACACTTTTCATTGCATGTCACAATCAGATCGAGAAATGGTTCATTGTTGCATAGAATAAAAGAAGACAACACTTTGAAATGATGATTTTTTTGATTTGTGGTTAGCTCATGAGGCACCCAGCTTTTTCACCTTTCCAGTTTGCTTCAAATGTTGAATGACCATAGAATGTTTTTTTTTTTTTTTTTAATTTAATTTTTTTTTTAACTTTACAATATTGTATTAGTTTTGCCAAATATTGAAATGAATCCGCCACAGGTTTGGCAACTTTTTGTGTAGTTGTAAGAGGATCAGCTTTGATCATCCTCTGAATTGGTCGTTGTCAACTTCCAATGGCCAGCCACTGTGCTCCTCATCTTCAACACTTTCAACTCCTTTGCAAAACTTCTTGAACCACCACTGCACTATACATTTGTTAGCAGTTCCTGGGCCAAATGCATTGTTGATGTTGCAAATTGTCTCCTCTGCTTTATGACCTATTTTGAATTGCTCAAATTTGTTTTTTGTCTAACATCATTTCCCTAGTCTAAAATAAATATAAATTAAACAACAAGTAATAAGTCATTAGCAAAATTCCATAAAGCGAGAAATGTGCATTAAAATAATATATAGTATAATCATATTTGTTTAAGAATGTATTCCAATATCAAAAAGCAGAGTTCAGTGCAAAACCCACAAATACTTTTGCACCAACATATATTTTAAGTAAGATAGAAAAGGCTTACTTCTTAGTAGGTCCAATCATAGTGGTAAGCCCTCATTCTTCCTCTAAGCTTGGTAGTATAGGGTTCTGTACCATGTGGCCTTATGAACTGGATTTTTGGCATGGACACAATGTGAAGGCCTCACTTGGGTATTGAATCTAAACTAAATGTTCTGATCCAGTTTTGCCAGAGCTAAACATTGGGGGCTATATTATACATTGGCTTAGTTTTATTAATACTTTGATGTCATCCTTTGTAAAATATTCTTGAGAATGTTTCAGAGAGTGTAGCAATGACAAAAATAAGTCTAGGTATTTGGTATATTCATCATCTATTGCTCTGCAACAAATTACCCTAAAACTTAACAGCCGAAAAAAAGACCAAAAAACATTCATTAGGTGAGTCAAGAATATAGGAGCAACTTAGCTGGATGATTCTAGTGCAGGGTCTCTCAAAAGACTGCAGCCAAGGTGCCAGCCAGGTCTTGCAGTTTCATTTGAAAGCTTAACTAGGGAAAGACTTACTTTCAAGCTTGTCATATGGCTATTGATAGGCCTCAGAATATCTGCTTCCTAGCTCACTTACATGGGCCTCTCCACAGGCTGCCTCACAACATGGTTGCTGAGAGCAAACACCCAAGATCAAAGCCATAGACTTTTTATATCCTTATCTCAGGTGTGGCATCTTCTCACTCTTGCCATATTCTGTTCACTGTCAGTTCAGTTCAGTTGCTCAGTCATGTCCAACTCTACGCGACCTCATGGACTGCAGCACGCCAGGCTTCCCTGTCCATCACCAACTCCCAGAGCTTGCTCAAAATCATGTCCATCAGTCAGTCTAACCATCTCATCCTCTGTCGTCCCCTTCTCCTCCTGCCTTCAGTCTTTCACTCTCTTTCACTTTCAGTCAATGTTCAGTATAAATGAGTTTATAGCCTACACTCAAAGGAAGGGGATTTTAAAAGAGCTTGAATATCAGAATGTAGAGAATATTAGGAGATAATTACAGAAGCTACCAATGACACAGCATGACCTTGGCTTAAGCAGCAGACATTTTTTTTCTCAAAGTTCTTGAGATAAGTCTTAAGATCAAGGTTCCAGTAGGGTTCAAGTTCTGGTGAAGGCTCTCTTCTTAGCTTGCCACATGGCAACTTTCTCACTGTGTCCTCATGCGGCAGAGAGCACTGGTGTGTCTTCCTCTTCTTGTAATGGCACTAGCCTTCAGGATGAAGGCCTCACTCTTATGACCTTATTTAACCTTTACGACCTCTTCAGAGGCCCTGTCTCCACCACATTGGGGTTAGAGCTTTATCATACAAATTTTAGGGGATGGGACATGGACATTCAGTCCATAACAGACCCTTATTCTCTACAGCTCACTGACAGTGATATCAATGTCTATATTGTGAAAAAGAAAAGTTCTTCCTGGAAGTTAGTGACAGAAATTTAGAAATTCCCTGGCATGTCCTTTGGCTTATCTTAAAAAATAATGTTTATGTTTTGTTATAATGCCTTTTTGAAGTTATTTATATTTCAGCCTCTAATTCCTTTTGGAGAAATTAAATATTTAGGCTTACTATCCACCTACTAAAATATTATCTCCTTTTTCTGAAAGTTGTTTAATGTGAGTTTAGAGATACATCTTCTAATTCTAGCTGCTGAAATTGACTGTATAATCATAATTAGTAATTTTCTAGAAAATTTGAGATTTGTATCTTAATGTGATATGTGCTGTTTAAGGGTAATTTTGGGAGTGTGGAGATGTGCCGGTATGACCCTCTACAAGACAATACTGGGGAGGTGGTGGCTGTGAAAAAGCTCCAGCACAGTACTGAAGAGCACCTCAGAGACTTCGAAAGAGAAATTGAAATCCTTAAATCCTTGCAGCATGACAACATTGTAAAGTACAAAGGAGTCTGCTACAGTGCTGGTATGTTGCCCATTGATACTTTTTTTGAACTTAGGATATGTCTTTGGCATACTGGGTAATAGAAACACGTGATGTCCCAAGATCTGAACTTAAAATATTCCAGTGTCCAGAGAAGGAAACATTCTGTATGACTGGAGATTGTGTTTGGTGTTGGGCTGTAACTACAGGAAATCCTTGATTACTTGGCTGATCATTCTTTTCAGTGAAGATGGTGGTTACCATTTTTGCTTTAGCGTACCAAGGGAATATCATTTCTAAAGAAAGAAATTGTTCATATTTTCTATGAAAATATTATTTTTTAATTAGATCCTTTTTATTCAGTATAGATGAAGAGAACGTAAGTTTTCTCATCAGCTTATTTTGATTTGCATAAATGGTTACAGGAGATTAAAACATAAGTATTTCTAAAACTTTATGTTCAGACCATTTTGATTCAGAAAGTTAGTGTTCCTAAATACCACATGACCTTTAATTTATAATCAGGTTTTGTCATCTTAGACTCAGATTTTATATCTCTTTAGGTCATTCATACACAGTTATGTTATATTAGTTCATCAATAAAACATGACAGAATAAAACATTATGTTCTCATTTGTGTGTTAATAGGCCGGCATAATCTAAGATTAATTATGGAGTATTTACCATATGGAAGTTTACGAGACTATCTCCAAAAACATAAAGAACGGATAGATCATAAAAAACTTCTGCAATACACATCTCAGATATGCAAGGTACCTAATATCATGGCTATTTGTTGTAAATGAAAAGAGTTTGTGTTTAGTTGCTCAGTCATGTCTGACTCTTTTGGGACCCCATGAACTATAGCCCGCCAGACTCCTTTGTTCATGGGTTTCTCTAGGCAAGATTATTGGAGTTGGTAGCCATTCCCTTCTCCAGGAGATCTTCCTGAACCAAGGATTGTACCTAGGTCTCCTGTATCACAGGTGGATTCTTTACCATCTTAGCCACAGGGAAGCCCAAATAAAGAGAATACGTTGAAGTAATTATTAAGAAATAATATATTTTTTTCTATTTTCTCTAGAATTTTCCTTAGATAATTAAGGGAGTAGGTAACCAGAAGACTAAATTGTTTATGTTTATTAAGCTGGCTGAAAGAAAAATGTTATTTTATCCATAGGGGATGGAATATCTTGGTACAAAAAGATATATCCATAGGGATCTGGCAACAAGGAATATATTAGTGGAGAATGAAAACAGAGTTAAAATAGGAGATTTTGGATTAACCAAAGTCTTGCCACAAGACAAAGAGTACTACAAAGTGAAAGAGCCTGGTGAAAGTCCCATATTCTGGTAAGTATGTTTTAGTACCATACAATAAAGTTTTAGAGCACAAACTTCAAGCTTTATTTTTATTTTTAGTAGTTTATCATTTATATATTTATAATAATAATCAATGAAGTTGATTGATGTTTTCCACTCCCTATGTTTTCCACTGGGAATTTTATGGTTTTGGGTTAAACATTCAAGTTTTTAATCTGTTTTGATGTTAATTTTTATATGTGGTGTAAGATAATGGTCTAATTTCATTCTTTTGCATGTATCTGTGCAATTTTCTCAACACCATTTATTGAAGAACTGTCCTTTCTCCATGCTACCTCCAGCTTTGTTCTTCTTTATCAAGGTTGTTCCCTTTCTCAAAGGATCTTTTGTAGTTTCATACAAACTTTAGAATTTTTTCTAGTTCTGTGGAGTTTTGATAAGAATTGCATTAGATCTGTAGATTGCTCTGAGTGCTGTTGTTCAGTAGCCATGTTGTGTCGGACTCTTTGCGACCCCGTGGACTGTAGCACACCAGGCCTCCCTGTCCTTCACCATCTGTCCCGGAGTTTCCCCAAGTTCATGTCGATTGTATCAGTGATGCCATCCAGCTATCTCATCCTCTGATGCCCTCTTCTCCTTCTGCCCTCAGTCTTTCCTAGCTTCAGGGACTTTTCCAATGAGTCAGCTGTTCGCATCAGGTGACCAAAATACTAGAGCTTCAGCTTCAGCCTCAGTCCTTCCAGTGAGTATTCAAAGTTGATTGATTTTTGCTTTAAGATTGACTGGTTTGTTCTCCTTGCTGTCCACGGGACTCACAAGAGTCTTCTCCAGCACCACAGTTTGAAAGCATCAATTCTTTGGTGCTCTACCTTCCTTATGGTCCAGTTCTCACATCCATACATGACTACTGGAAAGACCATAGCCTTGAATATACGGACCTTAGTCAGCAAACTGATGTCCTTCCTTTTTAATATACTGTCTAGGTTTGTTATAGCTTTCTTCGAAGAAGCAAGCATCTTCTAATTTCATGGCTGCAGTCACCATCTGCAGTGATTTTAGAGCCCAAGAAGAGGAAATCTGTCACTGCTTCCACCTTTTCCCCTGCTCTATTTGCCATGAAGTGATGGGATCAGATGCTGTGATCTTGGTTTTATAATACTGAGTTTTAAGCCAGCTTCTTCATTCTCCTCTTTAGAGGTTCTTTAGTTCCTCTTTGCTTTCTGCCACTAAAGTGGTATCATCTGCATATCTGAATTTGTTGATATTTCTCCCGGCAGTCTTGATTACAGCTTGTAACTCATCCAGCCCAGCATTTCGCATAATGTGCTCTGTGTATAAGTTAAATAAACAGGGTGACAATAAACAGCCTTTTCATACTCCTCTCTCAATTTTGAACCAGTCAGTTATTCCATATAAGGTTCTAGCTGTTGCTTGTTGGCCAGCATACATGTTTCTCAGGATGGTAAGATGGTCTGGTATTACCATCTCTTTAAGAATTTTCCAGATTTTTGTGATCCACACTGTCACAGACTTTAACATAGTCAGTGAAACAGGTAGATATTTTTCTGGAATTGCCTTGATCCATTGAATGTTGGCAACTTGATCTCCAAGTTGTTCTTGCTTGAACATCTGGAAGTTCTCGGTTCATGTAGTGCTGAAGCCTAGGTTAGGGGATTTTGAGCATAACCTTACTAGCATGGGAAATGAGTTCAATTGTCTGGTAGTTTTAGCATTCTTTAGTACTCTGCTTCTTGGAAATTGGGATGAAGATCAACTTTTTCCTGTCCCGTGGCCACTGCTGAGTTTTTCAAAGTTGCTGACATATTGAGTGCAGCACTTTAATAGTTATCTAGGTTGGTCATAGCTTTTCTTCCAAAGAGCAAGCATCTTTTAATACCATGGCTGCAGTCACCATCCAGTGATTTTGGAGCCTAAGAAAATAAAATCTGTCACTGTTTCCATTGTTCCACTATCTATTTGCCATGAAGTGATGGGACCAGATGCCATGATCTTAGTTTTCTGAATGTTGAGTTTTAAGCCAGCTTTTTACTCTCCTCTTTCACCTTCATCAAGAGGGTCTTCAGTTCCTCTTCACTTTCTGCCATTTTCAGTCTTTATTTCTGCCCTCGTCTTTGTTCTTTCCCTCCTTCTAATAACTTTGGACTTTGATCTTCTTTTTCTGGTTACTTTAGGTGTAAATTCAGATTGTTAGATTTTTCTTGTTTCTTGAGGTAGGTCTGTATTGTTATGAGTTTCCTTCCTAGAACTACTTTTGGTGCATTCAGTAGATTTTGGTGTGCTTTATTTCTGTTTTCATTTGTCTTTGGATGTTATTTTTCTCTTTTGATTTCTCCATTGACCTACTAGTTGTTTAGTAGCATGTTTATTTTTAAAAGTTTATGTTTATTACTTTTGGCTGCACTGGATCTTTGTTGCTGTGCTCCAGCTTTCTCTAGTTGTGGCTAGCAGGGCCTGTTTTCTAATTGCAGTGCCCTGGCTTCTGTTGCAGTGGCTTCTCTTGTTGGATAGCATGGGCTCTAGGGTGTGCAGGCTTCAGTAGTTGTACAGGGGCTCAGTGGCTGCAGCTTGTAGGCTGTAGAGCATGGACTCAGTAGTTGTGGCACATGGGCTTAGTTGTCTCGTGGCATGTGCAATCTTCCCAGATGAGGAATTGAACCAGTAAGCAAGGTGGATTCTTAACCACTGGACCACCAGGGAAGCCCCAGCATGTTGTTTAATCTTCATATTTTTGTGGTTTTCCAATTTTCTTATCGTGATCTCTGATTTCATACCATTATACTTGGAAAAGATGGTTGATATGATTTCAGTCTTCTTGAATTATTGAGACAACTCGTGGCTTAATATGTGATCTGTCTTGGAATATTCCATGTGCACCTTAGAAGAATGAGTATTCTGTACATAGCTTTGAACTCCATCTCACCTAGTATGTCATTTAAGGCCAGCTGTTTCCTTATTGATTTTTCTGTAAATGATCTATCCACTGCTGTAAGTGGGGTGTTAAAGTCCCCTACTGTTGTTATTGTATTGTTTTTAATTTCTCCCTTTAGGTCTGATAATATTTGCTTTATATATTTTGGTGCTCCTATATATGTATAAATGTGTATTTATAAATATATTTTCCCTTCCATCTAGTCTGTGTGTGTCTTTACTTCTGAAATGAATCTCTTTTATGTATACATAGATACATACACACATGATGCAATTGTATGTACATACACATACAAGGGCATACTACTTAGCCTTAAAAAATAATGAAATTTTGTCATTTGCAACAACATGGATGAATTTAGAGGGTCAGACAGAGAAAGATAAATACTGTATGATATCACTTATATTTGGGATCAAAAATACAACAAACTAGTGAATATAACAAAAAAGCAGACTCACAGATACAGAGAGTAAACTAGTGGTTACAAGTAGGGAGGGGCATTATGGGGGTGGCCGAATGGGAGGTACAAACTACTGGACGTGAGATAGGCTACAGGGATATATTTGTTCAACATGGGGAATATAGCTAATATTTTGTACTAACTGTAAATGGTGTATAACCTTTAAAAATCATATAAAAATTTTTTTAAAAATCAGGTGCAAAAAAGGTGTATTAAACCAACATTAAAGAAACTTGCAAAAATGTAAAACATACAACTCTAAATACAAAATTTGTTGTTTTGGAAAACAGTTATTTTTTATAAAAATATTATTTATGCTAGTATTACTGGGTTTATTGTTATTTTTAATGATACTTTTATGTCTCCTTGGTTTTGAAATCTAATATGGTAAATATTAGTAGATTCAACCCACATAAACAAAAGCTTTGGGGGCACGTCAGTAAATTTTTAGTGTATAGGGGACTTCATACCAGAACTGGAGGTATAGAGAGTGCATTGTGTTAAGGAGAGGCTAACAGCAGAGAGGACTACTTAGACAACTTTTTCAGGTATCTAGGTCATTGATTTTGAAACCCTTTGTGCATATATACCCATTGAAAGAATTATCAAAAGCTGTATTCTTTATGAAACATTTTAAAATTTTATATGGTTGTAAATATTTTGTAAAGTATTATAAATAATGACATTAATACAAGGTGTATCAATCCTTTAGAGATATACAGTGAAATCCAAATGCCACAGCAACTTGATAAAGATTGTCACCCACTTAAAAAGGTATAGAAAGAGACTGTCTTTTTGATAGAAACTTTATGTTATTCCTTTTTCTCTTTAAAATTATGTTTACACCTCCCTTCTCAGAATTCTGCATAATGTATTTTATTTTGCACTTGGAATATATCTTGATAGTCTCCTCTGTAACCAAAATACATATATAAATTGAATTAATTTTAAAATTTCCTGTGACCACAAAACTATTCATTTTTTTCCTTCTGGATTGAACTATCACTGAAGTTACTGTCAGGGTGCAATTTCCAATGCAATATAAATGAATTATTAATTTGGATTAGTTATTTGACTAGTTCTTTAAAAATGTTTATTGCAATCATTTCTTAATGAGATATGGAGTTTTTTTTTTCCCCCTCCAACTAGTCCATATAGCCTTAGATAAATATTATTTACTGTTATAAGGGGACCAGATTCAACATAAATTCCAAGTCTATTTTTGTTTTTGTAAGCACAGAGAAAACTTTTTTGTATAAATGAGATGGAAATGGAAGGAGTTTTGTTATGTCATTCACGTTTATGACTTGTGATAAGCAAAACAATATGCAGTGATCTACTGATAGAATTTGTTAGCTGGCAATTTCATTAGATCCATTCTGTTTTCAATTTCATAGAAAACAAAGAATTAAACCCACTTGATTTTCAAAAGTGGATTTACTACCCAATCATTAGGGTCTTTCATTTTCTCAGTTTCCAGGAAGTATGCCAAAATTTTTTTTTCAAATTAATTCAAATCATGGTATTACTCTCATGTAGAGGCATCTTGTTTATACATTTATAAAAAGTTAAGAAACAGAATATTAATTTTGATACAGTATTTTAAATAATGTTTTATAATTTTTAAATACATGATTTAAATATGGCAATCCCTTGCTCTATCTCAAAGATTGAGTCACTTAATGAGGAATGTCCTTCATTCAATCTGCTTAGCAATACCAGGCCTCATAAACAAATACACTTATTTTCCGACAGAAAAAACTTTAGTTCATTTTTCAGTTCAAGTAGTTAATGTTATGAAATACTGTTTTTAAAAAAATCATTATAAACTATAGAACACATATGCAGAGAGACAAGTTTACAATGAAGCTAACAAGGCATATCTGTCAGAGTTCCTTCTTTTTGAGATTCTTTCTTTTCTAATTTTAAATATTCACTTTTATACCTAACTTTATATTCTTATCATAAAGAAGGCCCCTAAAGCTTTGGGCCCTGTATTTCTTCCTGAATATCTGGAAAGATTAATCACAAAGGAAATCAGGATAAGCTTATGTGCATTCATGCATGCTAAGTCGCTTCAGTTGTGTCTGACTCTTTGCGACCTCATGGACTGTAGCCTTCCTGTCCAGAGGAGGACTGCAGGCTCCTCTGTCTGTGGGATTCTCCAGGTGAGGATAGTGGAGTGGATTGCCGTGCCCTCCTCCAGGGCAGGATAAGCTTAAAATGATATATATTTAGTATAATTAATTTCCTTATTAAACAATTAAGATAAATTGCTTCTCATTACTTAATTTCCTAATACATAATACAGAATAAAATATTGTTAAGATTATGTTTTATGAAGTAAGGCATATGGTAAAAGGCCTATTACTCCTTCAGTAAATAAATGTTTTAGGGAAATTGAACTCTGATGTTTGACTTTGTGCTGCTCAGTCGCGTCAACTCTTTGCAACCTGTAGACTGTAATTCACCAGGGATTTTCCAGGCAAGAATACTGGAATGAGTTTCCATTTCCTTCTCCAGCATATCTTCCCCACCCAGTGATCCAGCCCATGTCTCTTGCATCTCCTGCATTGATAGGTGGATTCTTTACCAGGATTGCCACCTGGGAAGCCTGATGTTTGACTTTGGGGACTCACTAATAAGAAGCTTGTATAAAAATCAGAAACCTTATCATTGATCATGATCAAGATTTTATGTGTTTAATGAAAAAGAAAGCTATATACTGCTAGAAACTAATCAGATAGTTAGTATATTGTTTTATTTTCATAGTAGCAAGTAAAAATATTAAGTGTTTTATGTAAGTAAATGAGGTCAACTAATTTTTACATATTTCAGAAGGAGTTGACAGAATATATTTTAACTAACTTATTGAAAAGTAAACACTAAAGTTTGAAAGAAATAATAATTTTTATCCATCAGATTTAGCCACCATATTTTTTAAAATATGTAATTTCATTTAAAAGAATCATTGTCATCTATATTGCTTTTATTGTTCACAAGTGTTGTTTAGCTTACAGCTTGCCCTGTAGGTTTGTATTAAGAAGAACTAAGGGAAAAGGCTTCTGCTGAGATTTTTTTTTTTAATTATTAAAGCAGGGTTTTGAATTAATGACAAATCCTTATACTGCTCTTGCTATAGAGCCCCTTGGAAATATTTGTATATTTTTCTGCTTACTCCTCACCTGGTTTGAAGATCTCTGTACTAGTCATGAGATAAAGATCTAACGAAGACTGTAATGGCAGTATTGGATTGGGAGGCTGATTGGAGACATAACTAAGACATACTAAAGAAACTTAGTGACTCAGTAGACTTTGGAGTGAGAGATGAGTCAAATATAATTCTTAAGATTTTGAGTTTAGGGAGTTAGATTTGATGTCATTCATTGATTGCACAGAGAAAGCAAAATAATCTTGTACAGGTGGGCTGGATTTCTTTTTGCCTATGGAACTTTAATGTGTAAATTTTAAGTAAGTCTGAAACGTAAAAGAAATGTCAAAGATAAAGTGGCTGTAAATTTGGGAGACCTTAGTGTGTAAGTGGATGATACTATCTAAGGGAATTTTTTTGAACGAGAAGAAAAGCTCTGATTATGGAACCTGGGGGAAACCCAACTTTAGAGAATTGAGAAAAGGAGGGAACGTGCTGGGGAAATGCCATTAAAAACGAATCTCCTCGCAACCCAGAAAGCCTCTCCCCCAAAACAGAACAGAAAGAAAACACTTTGGTTACTGAATAAACATTAATCCAGAAAGTAATATGCACCATAAGCAGTCTGCTAAGAGGTTGCCAAAAAACAGAAAGAAATCTCACTCTTGGATATGGCCAAGACAGTTCAACTCGTTCCATATATGTTCTCAGGATAAACAGTAACTAGTCCTCAAGTAAGAGGACTCGACAGCATCATCTGTCACACATAAGTTCATCCTAAATTCACTTAGTAATAGGAGTGCCCATTTGTGTTAGCTAATTGGCTTTATCCAAAGGAAAAATAAACTTCTCATATTTTTATGATAGGAGATAGTTTTGCAACTTGCAGGAGGCACCAGCCCAAGTTAGGCTCCTGCCCTCCCACTTAAACTGGGATGTAGGGGCATGATCTTCCTTGATAACTGCATTCTGAAGAGGTGGTTTCCAGGTTCTTGAGAAAGACATTGCTATATGTAAACCTGGCAAGAGGCTTTTAAACAAAAGCTTTTAAAAAGATTTTTACATATATTTCAAATAGAGAATTCACAATTCTACATTTTCTAAAGTAAATGAGAAGAGAGTCCTTTCTCTCCTTTTCTACATGGGCTTCTTTTTTCCTTTGTATTTATCCTTACATATATAATGTGAAAATGAAGGGAGAAATTACAGAGTGCTTTCATGAAAGCCAAAGTAAGAGAATATTTTGCAAAGGTTGAGGAAGTAGTACTCCTCTTCAAGGAGGTTATATTCCATTTGTGGGATTAACATAACTAAATATGTAAATTTTTAAAATAAATATTAAAATAATGGTAAATTGTGTAGTATAGACTGAAAGTACAATAGAAATTCAATAGCATGAGGTCATAAGACCTTAAGTAGTTAGAGAAGGATTTCTAGAAGTGAGGAACCATAGGCTGAAGGAGAGAAGGAGATTTTGAAGGAGAGATTCAGTTCATATAATTCATATTTTAAATCTAAGTTTAAAACAGATCTTTCATTATTCTCTATAATGAATATAAACAGAATATAAACATTGTGGACCATGATATGCATAATCCATTGGCCAAAATTCTCCCTTGGGTAGTGTTAATACTTGAGGGAAAGGATGACACCATTTTCCCCTGTGACTTTCTATTTTCTATGTTCCCTCTTTTAATCACCCCCTTTCAGATTAACAGTTATTTGTTTTATATGTTAATAGCTTCAAGTCTTCTCCAGCTTAAAAGGCACTTTTTTCTTTAGGATACTTGCATGCATGCCAAGTCACTTCAGTTGTGTCTGACTCTGTTTGACCTTATGGACTGCAGCTTGCCAGGCTCCTCTGTCCATGGATTCTCCGAGCGAAAATACTGGAGTGGATTGCCATGTCCTCCTCCAGGGGATCTTCCCAACTCAGGGATCAGACCCTTGTCTCCTGCATTGCAGGCAGATCCTTTACCATCTGAGCCACCAGGGAAGCCCCCCTAGAATACTTATCTGGATTCATTTTAAGCTTAACTTGGAAAGATCAGCTTTTTTTTTTTTTCCATTTCTTTGAAAGTACTGTGCAGTTAACCTTGGTGTTAAGGAGACAAAATTAATTTTTTTTTTTTTTTTGCTTTTAGTTATCTTTGTGTGTTGTGGTTCCCAAGACCAGCCTCAGGTTTGATCATTCACTGGAAGGACTCATAGGACTCAGCATACAGTCATAAACATGACTATGACTCTTACAGAGAAAGGATAGAAAGAAAAATCAGCAAAAGGAAAAGACTCTGTGGCGATGCCTGGAGGAAACCAAGCACATGTTTTCAAGTGTCCTCTCCCAGTAAAGTCAAATGGGACACACTTAATTCCCCCAGCAATAAATTCTGACTACACGTGTGAAATGTCATCTACTAAGGAAACTTAATAGAGACTCAGTGCCCACAGTTTTTATTGGAACTGATCCATGTAGATATTTTCTGTCTGGCATATACCAAAACTCTAGACTCATATTGTCTACGGAAATGGTTTAGATGCAGTAAGCCACTTCTGTCATTTAGGGAATTGTGGAAACCCTCCTGAATATAACATCCCAGGTGCCAGTCAAGTGTCAGCATTCAACCAACAGACCTTTTTGATGATTGCAAACTCAGGCCTGATGTGTTAACCCTTTTCTGTACACCTTGTTTTTTATTTTGTTTTTAAATCCAGTGATTTGCAGGTAAAATCAAGAGTTGGCACATCAAGTAACTCTTTTAAATATATTACAGGTATGCACCAGAATCACTGACAGAGAGCAAGTTTTCTGTGGCTTCAGATGTTTGGAGCTTTGGAGTGGTTCTGTATGAACTTTTCACATATATTGACAAGAGTAAAAGCCCACCAGCGGTCAGTATGCTTTTTGTTTACTTTCAATTTTTTTTTTAACATGAGAAAAGCGTTTCGAAAGAATAATAGTAAACTTAGGGTTATTTTAGAGTTCCTATTGGTTATTTATAAGACAACAAGCAACAAAATAACCCCCAAACTAACTCATTAAATTAACTTGAAGTTTTGAAAGGTGGGGATTATAGTACTGTTTAATATATTCTCTTTATATTATTTTTAGTAAATCCAATAAACTCATTCTTCCCAGGAATTATTGCAAATGTTAAACCTTTTAAAATAATATTTTTTCTATTCATTGTATAATTTTAATATAGGACAGTATAGAAAAGAAAATGAAAGTAATCTCTAATTCAGCTACTCAGAGGTAACCACTTTAATACTGTAGTATGTTTTCTTTCAGGATTCTTTTAATTTTATATGTAAAAATTAAATTTTATTAAAAAGTTTTATTTATAAAATGAGTCATACTGTACAGTTAGCTTTCCTGCTTTTTCATTAGATTATAACATGGACATTTTCCTATGTTAATAAATACTTACTACAAATATGACTTCTAATTTCTTGGTGATGTTTCAACATAAAGATATAGTTTCTGGACAATCATTTTCTGTTTTTCAGCCTTTTAAGTAACACTCATTGAACATAGTGGCTATCCTTATATATAAATATTTATGTTTATCTCTGGTTGTCATCTTAGAGTGAAAATGTAATTATATGTGAAATATTATGAGCTCTTACATATAATAGATTTTGATGATTTCAAAATGCTCTCCAGGAAATCTGTATCTCAATTAGACTCTCAGTAGCTGTGCATAGGGGTATGTATTTTATCATTTGTCCGTGTCGACTGTTACATTTCCATGTAGCTTTGCCAAATTGATGAGAGAGAAGTTGTAGCGATTTGACTTTAATTTGCATTTCTGCCTTTAGTGTGCTTGAGTACATATTTATTGGGCATTTGGGGTAAGTGCATGTGTGCATTGTATCCTCATGTACTTTGCCCATTTTTATATTGGTAACTTTTCTTGCCAATATACAAGAGTCTTCTGTATTTAAATAAATGTGTTCATTGTAAATATTCCTCTACCTTATGGTTCAGACTTTAATCTTATGAAATTTAAACATATGAACATCTCTCCATTCCATTTATGCTTTAATATTCATTCTGCATTTTTTTATGTCCTCTTCTACATTCAGCTTTTTATTTCAACTGAAATGTGATATGATGTGTTAAAACAAAGTGTGTTTTTAGTTCACTGGTTTTGAATTCTTCTCAGGGGATTTGTGTTGAGGGTGTTATAGTTACAGAAATGGCATTGTAGAGGTTCCACATTTAACAATCTTTTATGAAGTATGACTAAAAAGGAAGTTTTTGAAGTTAAAATAGTCTTTAAAAGTTTTTAAAAGTTTTTAAAAGTTTCAAGGTAAGGAAACATACATACATGGGATTTTTCCCATTTACTGGAAGAAATTGAGAATTCTGCTTCAAATTAAATGTACCAAAAATATGTGATTAAAAAGTAGGTTTGTGTTTCAGGAATTTATGCGTATGATTGGCAATGACAAACAAGGACAGATGATTGTGTTCCATTTGATAGAACTCCTGAAGAATAATGGAAGATTACCAAGACCAGATGGATGCCCAGATGAGGTAACAAAAATTTTTTTATCCACAGTAATCATGCATTTTCTTTCTCTTTTTACCCAAGGATTTCAGGTCAGTTTATGCAGTTCACTGGACTTTTAGATAAATAGCATAAACATGACTGTGGATGTAGGTATAGCCATGACATACGCCTCTATGAAAAAATTAAGTAGGAGTTCCGAATTCATGTCTTCACCAATTAAAAAATGGCGCTTTGTGTTCATTGTAATTTTGGTTTATTTTCCCTTTTACAGATATATGTGATTATGACAGAATGCTGGAACAATAATGTAAACCAGCGCCCCTCTTTCAGAGACCTAGCAGTTCGAGTTGATCAAATAAGGGACAACATGACTGGATGAAAGAAATGAACTTCACTCTGAGACCAGGATAGACTTACAGAACAAAGTTTTGTATTTCACATTGCTGTGGACTTTTGTTACGTATATCATTATTATGTATATCACAATATTTGCCAGCAAAAGTGTGGAAATACCTGCTTAAAACTTTCGAAGTTTAGTGAGTTTTTCTTCATGAGGATACCAGCCAAAGACATTGATGAAAAGTCCTTAGCAAAGAGTTTTGTAAACTACTTGGGGAACCTGATCAGTCAGTTAACATCACTTTTCTTTGGCAAAAAAAGAAAATTAGACATTTTTCAACTAAGAATTATAAGCGATTAAAAAATTGTAAGTTTTAAATATATACAGAATACGTATGTACAGTTTTTACCATAGTGAATGTGTGACACCTTGGCATCTTGTGTGATGTTTTACACAGGGGCTGGCGTTCATAAATAATGTTTTATAATTTTTCCATAGTTCTATGATAACTTCACTCTATAGACAAATTAAGATGCTCAGATAATTGAATATGCACCTTTTTGTCCTCGCGCATTTATGTCACTGGCCAGCAATATAAGCAGGTGTATACTTTAGCTTGTTGTTCTGTGTACTGTAAATATTTTTCAAAGCAAAGGGAACAAATGTTTAGTTTTATTTGTATAGGGAATTTTCCTGACCCTCTAGAATACATTTTGAAATGGAACAAGTTTACAAAGATTAACACAATATATTTTCTTATTTGTCTCCCTTGTATCTGTTTGTGGCACGTATGTTTTTTAAATATAACTATCTCCAGATTTTTTCTAAGACCACCGTGAACAGTTTTCTTTTAAAATTTTGAGATTACAAATGCCAGGAATATTGTCATCCCTTGAGCTGTTGGTTACCAATAAGATTCTTCAATCCCTGGGACCTATGGTCATGCATTAAATTTAAGTGTAAGCTATAATAGAGATTTTTTTTTTTCATATATATAAGCCTACTAAGATGCACAGTGGTTTAGGAATTTTTTTCTAAAGAATGTATATTTTAGGGATTTCAGAAATCTATTGCGATCATAAAAGAGATCTTTTTTGTTGTTGTTAGATTCTTATATACAAGGGAGAAATTAAATTGATTTTTTAAAATGATTATTAATTTTATTCAAAAATGCCAGTAGAAAATTCTTAATGTATATCTTGAAAAAAAATGAGTGTTTTCAATTAAGTATAAAGGGTTGTTTATTATTGTTGTCATTTTAGTGCTACTCCATTTTAGACATCATACCTAAAATATGGTGGGTTTGTGTGTGTATGTGTGTTATTTATACAAAGTTTAAAATACTTGGAATTTTGGTTAGAAAGAAAATAGTTCATTTTCAGTGCTATATGCTTCTATATATATATATATTTTTTTTTTTACTTAAAGACTTTAGATTATCTTTCTAACTTTCAGAGCTGGTTTTTTAAATGCTTATTATATAAGAAAAAAAAATGCCTCACACATAAAGTTTGAGTTTTTTTGTTGGAAGGAAAGGGAAGAAATGCTTTTTATGTTATCTTTAAAGTATTTGGGCTTCTTTCATAGCCCAGTTGGTAAAGAATCTGCCTGCAATGCAGGAGACCCTGGTTCGATTCCTGGGTTGGGAAGATCCCCTGAAGAAGGGATAGGCTACCCACTCCAGTATTTTGGGGCTTTCCTTGTGGCTAAGCTGGTAAAGAATCTGCCTGCAATGCAGGAGACACCAGTTCGATCCCTGGGTTGGGAAGATCCCCTGGAGAAGGGAAAGGCTACCCACTTCAGTATTCTGGCCTGGAGAATGCCATGGACTGTATAGTCCATGGGGTTGCAAAGAGTCAGACACGACTGAGTGACCTTCACTTACTTTAAAACATTTTACCAAATGTAGTTACCAAACACACAAATCTTCTAAAATGATAATGTATTGGATTTTAAAAGATTTCTAGTAAATATTTTGATGAAAGTTGACTATAATTTTTATTTAATTTGTAAAAAGACTCCTCCAGGATCTGTATATGTAATGTTAATGCACTTAAGAGATCTTCCGTTCTGCTACTTTTCAAGTCAAAAATAGCATATCATATATGTTTGATTTCAGATTTTTGTACTAAAACTTAGGTACCTGAAGTAGATTCTTAGAAGTTGATAACATTTTGTTTATAAAAATAAGAATGTTAACTAGATTTCTTTTAAAATAGTTTTTCTTTTAATGCTTCAGTTTTTAGTTTTAGGAGAAAATTCCATATATCTAAAGTTTTTAGATGGAATGACTGCTTTATTGTAAAATTCTAAGTTTTCAAAAGAATTATTGTTCATTGAGTGTTTATGATGTTTTAAATTTTGATTCTGACCTTATATAAAAGGAAAGTAAACTTGCCGCTGTTTAGTTGATTGTGCATAAGACACAGGTAAGTAAGTATTGTACCAGTTAATGCCAGACAGCTTCTTCAAATTAATATTCTTCAGAAATGAGGGTACAGATTTTCTTTAAAATCTGTGATTCTGTAAATATTCCAGTATTTTTAGCTACACAATCTTTATGTAAATAATCCCCTATATCCATGGCTACCTACTTTGGGAAACAGTCACTTTTTCATGTTATTTATATATGCTGCCGGTAGCACTATAATTTGCTATGGAAGAGTGCTTTCTTATAACCCAAGACTTCTGCTTTAAAATCAAGTGAAATTTTTATCACAACCATAACTTGATATTTAATTTTATTTAAACAATTTTGTTATGGACATTAGAGGATACTGCAGTTCTATACATAGGGACTCATTTTGGGGCGGCATGATGTCAGATTGAGACGGAATTATTTTCATCGTTGTGCCTTTTGCATGTTCCTACAAAATTGAAATACTGATGTAATCAATAATTCAGAAGCGAGTGATCACACCATCGTGATTATCTGGGTCATGAAGATCTTTTTTGTACAGTTCTTCTGTGTATTGTTGCCACCTCTTCTTAATATCGTCTGCTTCTATTAGGTCCATACCGTTTCTGTCCTTTATTAAGCCCATCTTTGCATGAAAATTTCCCTTGGTATCTCTAATTTTCTTGAAGAGATCTCTATAGTCTTTCCCATTCTATTGTTTTCCTCTATTTCTTTGCATTGATCCCTGAAGAAGGCTTTCTTATCTCTCCTTGCTGTTCTTTGGAACTCTGCATTCAGATGCGTATATCTTTCCTTTTCTCCTTTGTTTTTCTCATCTCTTCTTTTCACAGCTATTTGTAAGGCCTCCTCAAACAGCCATTTTGCTTTTTTGCCTTTCTTTTTCTTGGGGATGGTCTTGATCCCTGTCTCCTGTACAGTGTCACAAACCTCCATCCATAGTTCATCAGGCACTCTATCAGATCTAGTCCCTTAAATCTATTTCTCACTTCCACTGTATAATCATAAGGGATTTGATTTAGGTCATACCTGAATGGTCTAGTGGTTTTCCCTACTTTCTTCATATTAAGTCTGAATTTGTCAATAAGGAGTTCATGATCTGAGCCACAATCAGCTCCCAGTCTTGTTTTTGCTGACTGTATAGAGCTTCTCCATCTTTGGCTGCAAAGAATATAATCAGTCTGATTTCCATGTTGACCATCTGGTGATGTCCATGTGTAGAGTCTTCTCTTGTGTTGTTGGAAGAGGGTGTTTGCTATTACAAGTACGTTCTCTTGGCAAAACTCTATTAGCCTTTGCTTCATTCTGTACTCCAAGGCCAAATTTGCCTGTTACTCCAGGTGTTTCTTGACTTCCTACTTTTGCATTCCAGTCCCCTATAATGAAAAGGACATCTTTTTTGGGTGTTAGATCTAAAAGGTTTTATAGGTCTTCATAGAACCATTCAACTTCAGCTTCTTCAGCATCACATTACATACCTAAATATTAAAATATTTTCTAAATTACCAATTTTGTTTCACTTTATTACAGTATGTTCATCTTAGGTTAAAATATTAATAATTTCTGTTGTGTTTATGCCAGATGTTATTGCATAGTACAGGGCCTAAATATTTTTCTCTTCCAGCCTTACAAATTTATAAGGAAAAGCCTTATCTCTAAATGAAACATCAATCAACATTAATGTTTCTTAAAGTTTTTAATGAGCATTTTCCATTATAATGCCTTTCTTTGCTTAGCAAATTGTTTAACATCTTATTTTGAACTGTAATAGATTGATGAAATCATTAAAAGAGTTCTAGGAGTCCCTGTTCTAGTTATCCATAGCATTAAATTTTGTGAACAATTATGTTTTTAATAACTGTACCAGGAAGAACTCTTAATAGATGCTGTTTATTGAGGTCAAGCATGTCACCTCTGAGCAATGTGAACAGAAAGTAGCATAGCATTTAGGTCTGACTACAGGTAAATAGCATTAATAAATGGTGCAAGGTGGTAAGGAAAAGGCACATAGCAGGACATTGTAGAGGCAGCTGGATAAGAACTTATTAGTTGCAGATGATAAGACATTGCAGATGATAAGACATTATCAGATACAAGTATACTGAAGACACAAATGAAAGTATGCAACAGAAAGTTTTATCAGTTATCCTTCCAAGAACATAGTTGAAAATGTTTAGGTGCTTCTCACACACAAAGAGATAATTAAGTAGGTAGTATTTTTAATGAAAAAGTTTGAGTATTTCAAACTCTTAGAAAAATGTGAATCTCAAAGCATGAGTTTTCTAGTAGTATTGAGTACAAGCTTGTGAGTTGGACTTTATTAACTGAAACTAAAAACATTAGAGAGCAAAAAAATCATAGACACTATAGAAAATAGAAATGAGAAATACAAACCTAAACACACAAACTTAACAATTATTTAAATACTTGAAATTTTTTTAACTTCAACAACTTGAAATACACTATACTTTATTCTTCTGCATAATTTGTTGAAGATTGCTGTAAACCTTTATAACTATCCCAAATTTTAATTATATAAGAACAAAATTTATTTTATGTCCTTAGTAACGTTCAAGTTTTTGGATTAATTTTGGTTGGAGAAGAAGGAAAAGAAAGTTGTTTGCAGAATCTTGACTCTTAATAACAAGTAACTGAATTCTCCAACAATACTGATTAAAATACTTTTAATCTTCATAACCCAGGTTATGAGTGCAAGCTGCAGGTGGCCAAGATCTAAATGACAAATCTAATGTAGTTTCTGTTGAATGGCAGAAATTATTATCTGCTGTTCACAAAGCATTTTAAAAACAATAATAGTCACTATTTCCCACAAATTCTGCCAGAATATTGTTTTCTTTCTTTCCTTCTTTAAAAAAATGTTTTAAATACTTTTTTCTATCAGTAAGTTTGAGTACAGCATGAATCCCTTGGTACCAGTTCTTTTCCTTTCTGTTATTAGTTTTGTAACATTATAATGTAACTTACTGAATAGGAATTCTTGATAATATAGTAAGGGTATTGGTGATTTAAAAATTTGAGACAAAATGTTACCTTTTTATTGAAGGACTTTGAGAAACGTTGAATTCTAAACCCTGAGTATATCATTATAATTCCTTAAGGTGGCCCCATTTACTTCCTAAATTACTATTATAGAGGAATAAAACTCCAAAAACTGAGATTACTGTAGAGGACAATCTTTTTCCTAATAATGATTTGGAAATCTGAGACCTAAAGAACAATGTATGTGGTGAGGGGGAAAGGAGATTTCTAGATTCTGTCAGATCTCAAACTTGCATTTAATGGGAATTTTTTCTAACATCTTGAATTTCTCTTATTTTAGGGTTACTATAATAAATGTAGAAGGTGTTGACTTTTAAAAAAACTGCACAATGTGAGAGTTATGAGTTAAATTTTGTTTGGGGCAAAATGAGGACCCAGGAAGCAGCATCTCAGACAGCTCTAAGAAACTGTTCCAAAGAGGCAGGGGGGAAGAGGGTCAGTATATATGTGATTTTGGTGAAGGGGGATACATGCAGATCAAGCACTTTTTTCTTTTATTTTTAAGAAAGTTTCTGCTAGTCATGAACAGTTGACATCATGAAGGATTTTAGTGCTTTCCTAGATAGGAGATTCAAGAATTGGGCTTATAAAATCTGCTCCCCAAAATATCTATCTGAAGACCTGTCCTGCCATTTTTTCCCCCAGCACAGTGTGCCTCATTTCTGCTCTCCATCCTAAACTCCTTTAAGGGGTGTTGAAAATAAGCAGCTGCAGCAGCACAATGATTTAGTCTTTGTAGAAGTAGATGGCAAGTGCCAGTTTGTAGTTGACAAAGGTTAGAGGATGGATAGCTCAGTCAAATGCCAAAGTATTATGGCTCTAGTAGTTATCTAGGCCATTTTTTTACAGCTGCTCCAACGTGGGCACTTAATTTTCAGATTCTTAGTACAGTCATTTTTCTTTTCTAAACTTAAAAAATAAAAGATCATGTCCATATTGTATACCCCTTCAGACCTTCCTACATATACACTCACCAATACTGACACATGCAGGCTCCCTGCGACTTTAAATTTGCATCAGATAATTCAAATTAATGGTTGCAGTAATGAAGACATCACCTCTTGATAAAATCCTAAATCCCATTCATGTGTTGAGAATAAAGAAGAGTAGATAGTGCAGTTATGGATATAGTTATGGATATATAAGACATGAGTAATCTTCTGTGAGGGTCAATCCTGATGGTATTTCATCTTATAATTCCCTGTTAAATAAACATACAGACAAAACCAAGAGATTTAAACTTTCAGTTCTGCTGCAACTTTCAGATACCAGCCCTAATCATGATGGTTTTAGAGAATCTAGTTTGGTGTGGCCCCAAACATAAAGGATCCATAGAAAGAATTTCTTGGGCTTGGGCCTAATATGAGAGTTGGAGTTTCATATATAAACTTCTCTTTAGAGCATGCTTTTTCAGCGGAATTGATACCAACTCTCAGGGGTGAACAGTGACAAAAAAAAAAAAAACAACTTATTTTTTAATGTATAAAGCACAGAAATACAGTACATAAGTAGATAGGCAGTAATATAAAATTCTCATGGTGGAAGAGACTAGGAGAAAATGACTAAAAAGTTCTTTGTAGATATTAGGGATAATGCAAAGAATGTTGAGAAACACTGCTCTTAAGTGTACTCATGTAGACATGGGCCAAACCAGTACTACCTGAGAAATGACTTCAGTTAGAAAGGGAAGATATGTCAGTGTGAGAACACTGAGTGTATTGGATCTTTAAGCATGCATGCATGCATGCATGCTAAGTTGCTTCAGTCGTGTCCGACTCTGTCCAACGCCATGGACAGCAGCCCACTAGTCTCCTCTGTCCACGGAATTCTCTAAGCAAGAGTACTGGAGTGGGTTGCCATGTCCTTCTCCAAAATATACTAAATAGTGTATCTGAACTAAGAAAAATTAGTTGGTAAAGTCACCTAATTTTAATCTCTCTAGAATTTAAAAGTTTTCCTTCATAGATGGAAAAATCGAGGCTTCTTCAATGGAGTACCTCCATGAGAACCATTTTGTTGTCTTTGATTTTACATTTCACAATAAATCAGTTAAGATATAATTGTCTCAAAAAACTTAGGGTATCTTAATGATATGCAGTGTATTAGCAGTTTTTCTTCTTGATCATAAAAGGAGATAATAACAAAGATATTAAAACCATGGCATATTACTGTATATTAAAGGCAGAATAGGGACTTCCCTGGTGCTCCAGTGGCTAAGACTCTGCTCCCAGTGCACGGGACCTAGGATTGATCCATAGTCAGGGAACTAGAGATCCCACATGCTGCAACTAAGACCTGGTACAGCCAAAATTAAAAAAACCTCAACATTCAGAAAACTAAGATCATGGCATCTGGTCCCATCACTTCATGACAAATAGATGGGGAAACAATGGAAACTGTGACAGTCTTTATTTTCTTAGGCTCCAAAATCACTGCAGATGGTGACTGCAGCCATGAAATTAAAAGACACTTGCTCCTTGGAAGAAAAGCTATGACTGGCCTAGACAGCATTTTAAAAAGCAGAGATATTACTCTGCTGACAAAAGTCTGTCTAGTCAAAGCTATGGTTTTTCCAGTATTCATGTACGGATGTGAGAGTTGGACCGTAAAGAAAGCTGAGCACCGAAGAATTGATGCTTTTGAACTGTGGTGTTGGAGAAGACACTTGAGAGTCCCTTGGACTGCAAGGAGATCCAACCAGTCCATACTAAAGGAAATCAGTCCTGAATATTCATTGGAAGGACTGATGCTGAAGCTGAAACTCCAATCCTTTGGTCACCTGATGCAAAGAACTGACTCATTGGAAAAGACCCTGATGCTGGGAAAGATTGAAGGTGGGAAGAGAAAGGGATGACAGAGGATGAGATGATTGGATGGCATCACTGACTCAATGGACATGAGTTTGAGTAAGCTCTGGGAGTTGGTGGTGGACAGGGAAGCCTGGTGTGCTGCAGTTCATGGGGTTGCAAAGAGTCGGGCAAGACTGAGCGACTGAACTGAACAGCCAAAATAAATAGTAAAAATAAAATATTGAAAAAAAAAATAAAGCCAGAATTTCTATACAGAAATAGTAAAGAAACTAACACCAGCAAATGAAGATCATATCTATTCTATGAAATTTACCTAGAAGTCAAAGCATTAGTCTTTGAAAAATGCTACAGCTTTTTACATTCTGTGATATCCATTGTAATGGTTGTGATGTTATTTAATGTGGTTTTCATTTGCATTTCACTAATGATTAATGATCTTTTTTTTAATGATTTATTTTAATTGGAGGCCAATTATAATATTCTGGTAGTTTCTGCCATACATTGACATGAATCAGCTACAAGTGTACATGTGTCCCCCTGTCCTGAACCCCCCTCCTACCTCCCTCCCCATCCCATCCCTCTGGGTTGTCCCAGTGCACTGGCTTTGAGTGCCCTGTTACATGCATTGAACTTGGACTGGTCATCTGTCTCACATATGGTAATATACATGTTTCAATGCTATTCTCTCAAATCTTCCTACCTTTGCCTTCTCCCACAGAATCCAAAAGTCTGTTCTTTACACCTGTGTCTCTTCTGTCTTGCAGGTCATCATTACCATCTTTCTAAATTGCATATATATGCATTAATATACGGTATTGTTTTTCTTCCTGACTTACATCACTCAGTATAATAGGCTCCAGTTTCATCCACCTCATGATCTTAAGTATCTTTTAATATGTAATTTTACTGGTCATTTTTTCATCTTTGGAGAAATGTCTATTTAAGTCCTTTGTCCATTTTAATTAAGATTGGGTTCATGTTTTTAGTTGTAGAAGTTCTTTCTATATTCTGGATATTAACCCTTTATCACATATATAATTTTAGATATTATTCCCATTCTGTGGATTGCCATTTTATTCTGTTCATTGTATCCTCTTATGCACAAAAGTTTAAAATTTTGATATTTTCCAGTTTATCTACTTTTACTTTCAGTGTCATATTCCAGAAATCATTGCCAAATCCATTGTCAGAAGAAAACACTGGGAAAAAAATTCTTAAGTGTTTTATGCCTTAACTCTTAATATTTAGGTCTTTGATCCATAATTTTTCTATATGTTGAAAGATAGTATCCATATATATATATATATATTTATTTTTTATTATTATTTTTTTTGCATGTAGATTTCTAGTTTTTCCAGCACCACTTTTTGAAAAGAGTATCTTTCTTCTACCGGATGACTTTGGGATACCTTTGTTGAAATGTGTTTGACTGTATACGTGAGAGTTTATTTCTGAGTTCTCTGTTACATGCTATTAGTTTATATGTTTGTCTTTATGCCAGTATCACATTGTTCTTATTACTGTAGCTTTTATTTTAAGTTTTGCAGTCATGAAGTGAGAGACTTCCAATTTTGTTGTTCTTTGTAAAAATTGTTTTGGCTATTTGGTGTCCCTTGAAACTGCATATGAGGTTTAGAATGGGTTTTATATTTCTGGGAAAAAATCATAAGGATTTTGAATGGTATTACATTAAATCTGTAGACTGTATTTAGGGTACAGGTAGGGCTTCCCTGGTGGCTCAGATGGTAAAGAATCTGCCTGCAATGCAGGAGACCCCGGTTCAATCCCTGGATTGGGAAGATCCCCTGGAGAAGGAAATGGCTACCCACTCGAGTATTCTTACCTGGAGAATTCCATGGATGGAGGAGCCTAGCAGGCTACAGTCCATGAGGATGCAGAGTCTGACACAACTGAGCAACTAACACTTCACTTCATTTCACTTTCAGTATCCTCTTAGGTAGTTATCTCATTTTATCCACACAACTCTATGAGGTAGACACTATTATTTTTTTTGCTTTAAATATGTAGACACTGACATTTAGCAAGATACAATAAATTTAGAAAGTGGAGAAAGAAGGGATGTTAGAGTTTGAATTTAGGCAGTCTGACTCCAGGAGTTTGCCAGAGTTTATAATTGCTTCACTATGCTGCCTTTCACAGCTTTGGCAGCATACATATAAAGCAGCAATAAACTAGATAAGCTTTCTTCAGTGATATTTCTCAGATGGCAAGATGACAAAATCATTTCAGTTTCCAGTGAAAATTATTTGAACATATTTTTAGTTGGACTGTCACTTTCTGTCCCTCAAAACAAACAAACAAAAAAAAAACCCTACAAGTGCACAAAAGTGTGATAAAATGTAGAAAACAAGTGTTTTTGTAGAAAGAACAAGGTAAGTGATGATAATGAATTTGCTAGATGATGAGAGAAAATTGAAAGTAAATGAACTTAAAAAAAAACTTGGGAAGGTACAATATGACTGTGAGCTGAATAGGAAGGAGCAGGTGCAGCAGCTGCCAGGAGGGCGAACACAAGGTTTCATGTTCACCAGAATGCAGGGCAAAAGCAGTGACTTCATAGGCGCCTAGGCCAGACCTACCTGCTGATCTGTTGTTCATTAGTGGTCTGGGAAAGCAGGGATGGCTGTGGCTCTCCCTGGGGTAATAAAAACTGGTGTTGGAAATATCAGGGAATGTTCATCTATCAGAACTCTTGGGGGAGACAAGTATTTTGCTTGGGTCTATAGTACCAAGATAACATCCTGTAGGCTCCAGTGCTGGAAACACTGCCTAACTGGTTTAATCGCCATTCATTCCCTCAAAGTATGTTGCAGCTTGGACTAGAGAGATGGGGACAGAAATGGAAAGAAGTCGGTATGCTATTGTGGTTTGGATGGAAAGGATAAGAGAAGAACAAAGCAACTAGATGGAAGGATTTTAAACCAGAATTCCACTTTGGAGATGTTAAATCTGAGATGCCTAATAGATATCGAAGTAGAAGGAAAGCCCAGAAATGTTACACAGGCAGTCATTTAAAATAATGGATATAGTTAAGCTAACTAAGGAAGTGTTAGATAAAGACAGCGAGTAGAGGATCAGGACCTGAGACAATCTTAACATTTAAAGGTTAGACTGAGGATGAAGACTGAGCAAGGAAAGACAGAGTAGTCCACTTCAAGAAATAATGTTGTTCACTTGCTAAGTCATGTCTGACTCTTTGCAACCCCTTGGACTGCAGCACACCAGGCTTCCCTGTCCTTCACTATCTCCAGAGTTTGCTCAAACTCATGTTCATAGAGTCAGTGATGCTATCTAACAATCTCATCCTCTACCACCCCCTTCTCTTTTGCTTTCAGTCTTTCCCAGCATCAGGGCCTTTTCCAATGAGTCTGCTCTTTGCATCAGGTGGCTAAATTATTTATTGCAGTGTCAGCATCAGTGCTTCCAATGAATATTCAAGGTTGATTTCCTTTCGGATTGACTGGTTTGATCTTGTTACTGTCCAAGGAAATCTCAAGAATCTTCTCCAACACCACAATTCAAAAGCAGAAATTCTTTGGGCCAAGCCTTTTTTATGGTCCAACTCTCATATCTGTACATGCCTACTGGAAAAACCATAGCTTTGACTATCCGGACCTTTGTCGGCCAAGTGATGTTTCTGCTTTTTACTATTCTGTCTAGGTTTGTCATAGCTTTTCTTCCAAGGAGCAAGTGTCTTAATTTCATGGCTGCAGCCACCATCCGCAGTGGTTTTGGAGCCTGGAAAGTAAAATCTGCCACTGTTGCCACTTTATCACCGTCTATTTGCTATGAAGTGGTGGGACCGGATGTCATGACCCTAGTTTGTTGAACATTGAGTTTTAAAGCCAGTTTTTTCACTCTTCTCTTTCAACTTCATCAAGAGGCTTTTTAGTTCCTCTTTGCTAGCTGCCATTAGGGTGGTAGTATCTGCATATCTGAGGTTGTTTTCTGTCCCAGCAACCTTGATTCCAACTTATGATTTGTCCAGCCTGGCATTTCACATGATGAACTGTGCATATAAGTTAAATAAGTGTGATGATATACCGCCTTGTTGTACTCCTTTCCCAACTTTGAACCAGTCTGTTGTTCCATGTCCAATTCTGATTTGCTTCTTGACCTGCATACAGGTTTCTTAGGAGACAGGTAAAGTGGTCTGGTATTCCCATCTCTTTAAGAATTTTCCAGTTTGTTGTGATCCACACAGTCAAAAGCTTTAGCATAGTCAATGAAGCTGAAGTAGATTTTTTTTTTCTGTAATTCTCTTGCTTTTTCTATGATCCAACAGATGTTGGCAATTTGATCTCTGGTTCCTCTCACTTTTGTAAATCCAGCTTGTACATCTGGTAGTTCTTGGTTCAGGTACTGCCGAAGCCTAGCTTGAAGAATTTTGAGCATTAATTTGCTAGCATGTGAAATGAGTACAATTGTACGGTAATTTGAATCTTCTTTGCCATTGCCTTTCTTTGGGATTGGAATGAAAACTGACCTTTTCCAGTCCTGTGGCCACTGCTGAGTTTTCCAAATAACAGTATCATCTTTTAGGATTTGAAATAGCTCAGCTGGAATTCTGTCACCTCCACTAGCTTTGTTTGTAGTGCTTCTTTTTTAAGGCCCACTTGACTTCATGTTCCAGGATGTCTGGCTCTAGGTGAGTGACCACACTATCATCTGGGTCATTAAGATTTTTTTTTTTGTACAGTTCTTGTGTGTATTCTTGCCACCTCTTCTTAATCTCTTCTGCTTCTGTTAGGTCCTTGCCATTTCTGTCCTTTATTGTATCTTTGTATGAAATATTCGTTTGGTATCTCTAGTTTTCTTTTTTTTTAAATTTTATTTTATTTTTAAACTTTACAAATTGTATTAGTTTTGCCAAATATCAAAATTAATCTGCCACAGGTATATGTGTTCCCCATCCTGAACCCTCCTCCCTCCTCCCTCCCCATACTATCCCTCTGGGTCGTCCCAGTGCACTAGCCCCAAGCATCCAGTATTGTGCATCGAACCTGGACTGGCAACTCATTTCATACATGATATTATACATGTTTCAATGCCATTCTCCCAAATCTTCCCACCCTCTCCCTCTGCAACAGAGTCCATAAGACTGTTCTATACATCAGTGTCTCTTTTGCTGTCTCGTACACAGGGTTATTGTTAGCATCTTTCTAAATTCCATATATATGCATTAGTATACTGTATTGGTGTTTTTCTTTCTGGCTTACTTCACTCTGTATAATAGGCTTCAGTTTCATCCACCTCATTAGAACTGATTCAAATGTATTCTTTTTAATGGCTGAGTAATACTCCATTGTGTATATGTACCACAGCTTTCTTATCCTAGTTTTCTTGAAATGATCTCTAGTCTTTCCCAGTCTATTATTTTCCTCTGTTTCCTTGCATTGTTCACTTAAGAAGGCTTTATCTCTCCATGCTATTCTCTGGAACTCTGCATTCAGTTGAGTATATGTTTCCTTTTCTTGTTTGCCTTCACTTCTCTTTTCTCAGCTATTTGTAATAAAGGAAGATAATCAGACACAGTTATGTACAACATGGTAACTTGACACGACAATAAAGGAAGAAAGACTAATAGATGATGAATGTGAGGGAGAATACAAAATTGAAATGGGCAGGATCATCTGGCCCCCACCTTCTAGTGCTGCTCCCCTCTTCATCCCACCTTGTTCCCCACCTCATTGGCCATGGCCATTCTTGGCATTCCTTATGAGTGATGGCATCTCATCATGGTAGACCACAGAGATAATAAACTTCAAGACTATCACATGCAGAAAAGTGCTGGAACACAAGACAATAGCTATCTTAAACCGTTAAGGATAAAAGACCTTACCAATCAGTGTGCTTCCCTCATAGCTTACTTGGGAAAGAAACTGCTTGCAGTGCAGGAGACCTGGGTTCGATCCCTGGGTCTGGAAGATCCCCTAGAGAAGGAAATGGCAACCCACTCCTGTATTCTTGCCTGGCGAATCCCATGGACAGAGGGACCTGACAGGCTACAGTCCTTGAGGTCACAAGAGTCAGACACGACTTAGTGACTAAACCACCACCACCACCAATCAGTAATGAGAAGTCTGAAAATTATCTGAAGGACTTCGAGTCACGCAAATGTAGAAAGATTGTGGGTAAAGTACTTAAGATATTGATTCAAAAATTCACTGTTAAAGCTATAAATGGATCAAGATATGTTTTGAGTTGTCCTTGTAGCCTGAAAAAAGTAAGCTGAAGCCAGGAACAAGAGCTGCTTTGCACATGAATACACATTTGCCAAGATCCACTGTTTTATAGCATGTTTCATGGACACAGATAATCCTTTTTTCTGAGACTGGGCTGTTATCAGATTATCAAATTGATAGAGGTGAAAGAACTACCTCCTACAAACCTAGAATTATTCCATTGTAATGGTAGTATGGCTAAAAGGCTGTTGTATGAACAGCCAGTTACAGGGAAAACACTAATAGCAAGAGCTGTTAGCCAGCTGGACTACAATTTTCTAAATGTATATAGCTCTGCTATAGACAAGTACATTGGTGAAAGTGCTCATTTGATCAGAGAACTGTTTCAGTATGCCAGAGATTATCAGCCATGCATCATTTTTATGAATAAAACAGATGTCATTGTGAGTATTAGCTTTGTGAAAGTACTTCACCTGATAGGTTCAGAGGACTTTAATGGAGTTACTCAAATGGATGGATATGATACTCTGCACAGAGTTAAAATGATCATGGCTAAAAACAAGCACAGTGAATCCTGTTTTGCTGTCTCCAGGTAAATTAAATATATATTTATAAGCAATATTAGATATACTGAAAATCTATGAAGGTACCATGATAAAATAGGTTATTTAGAAGTACTTGTGAAGCTTTCAGAGAGCTTTAACAGAGCAGACCTGAGAAATGTATGCATTGATACAGGTATGTTTACAATTCATGCTGATATGAGTTTGTAGTGTAGAAAGACTTTATGAAAACAATCAGAAGTGGCTAATTTTAAGAAGCTGAGCTTAAATTGGACTACATGGTTTTGACAGCTACATGACACTGGTTTAACATAAAAATCAGTTGAAAATGTATGCAATAGCAATAATCTCATTAAAATTGTATGAATTAAAAATACTTGAAAATAAAGTAAAAATGTATAGCTTATAACAGAAGTTAAATAAAAATGTATAGTTTATAACAGATATAGAAATTAAATATATAAACACAAATAGCAGAAAAGACAGGAGGGGTAAATGGAAGTATTGTGTTGACAAGGTCTTAAACTGCATGTGAAGTGATAAAATATTTGAAGGAATCTGTAATAAAGATGCATATTGTATCAAATTTTAAGAAATAGCAAAGTAACCAACAAGATAAAATGAAATTTTAAAAGATTTCAACCCAACAGAACGCAAGGAGAAAAAGAACAGAAATCACATAGGATAATAGCAGAAGTATAGATTAAAATCCAAACCATATGGCTAATTAAATCCATACCATATTGATAATTACATTAATCAATGATCTAAACTTCCAAATAAAAGGCATATATTGTCAAACTCAATGAAAAAGCAAGAACCAACTACACGCTGTTTACAAGGAACCAATTTTAAATATAAAGATGAAAAGAGGTTAAGAATAAAAAGATAAAAAATAATATATGATGGAAACACTAATCATAAGAAAGCTGAAGTTGCTATATTAGTATCAGGAATATTACCAGTGATAGAGGGAGACATAATAATGAAACTATTAATTCAGTAGAAGATAGATACAACATGCATGTAGTAATTTTTAAATACAGGAAGCATAAATAAATGAGCTAAAAGAACAAATAGACAAGTGCAAAATTATAGATATTTCAGTACTTTTCTCTGACAGAAAAAACAGCAAGATCAGTAAAGATATAGAACTCTGAGAACAACACAATCAACCAACTTCAACTAACTGACATTTATGAACTACTCCACAAACAGCAGCATGTACATATAGCAGAATATACATTCTTACCAAGTGTTTAGAAATAGGACAGTTATTAACCAACACAGATGCAAACAAAACAAAGTAGGGGCCAAATAAATGAACTCCAGACAAAACATATGGATAATTTCTGCTCATGATCTTGACATCAGGAACATTGAACAAGATGCTAGGATTAAAATCTTGGTCTAGCTCTACCCCTAACTAGCAAGTAACAACATGAAGAAGCCTCAAGAGGCTGCATAAAATTAAGGTACCTCAGCTTTCATTCATTTTTTTCCTACTTCAGGATTGCTCTAAGGAGTCCATAAGGAAAATATGAGTGTTCTATCTAAATTAACAAAATCATTGTTAATACAATTACAGATATTAACAGACAGGCACTAAGCTAAGAAGCTAATTAAATATACCCTAGCATAAAAATTACTAAAGTGTGTAGGTAAGTATATAGCTAGGCAGATAACATACTTGGTAAATCTCATAATTTTCTAATTGACACTTTGGATATATATGTTAGGAAGCTAATAAAACTCCATTTTTATTCTTAAACTACAAGTACAGACCTACACTTCTTCAAACTAGTTCAAGTGTATCACTGTATTTTGGCTTACAAGGCAACTCTCAATGGAGCAGTTTCATCAAACACCCAGCCAACTTACTGTATCACTCAACCATGATATGATATAATCTATCATTTTATATCAAAACAAGTGACTAAAAATTAAAGTGAATGGTGTACCCTAGAACTGGTTAAAAAATTGTATCTATTAATGCACTGTAAATGAATATAACAGATACACGTGGAAATGAGCTTTGGTTCTAAAAAATAACAGAGCCAAATAGGAATTTAAAATTTTAATTGAAAAGAACATTACAGTGCATATTTGGGAAAGAAACTAGAAAAATATTCCAAATTATACTTACCCACTAATTAATGGCAGAAAATAGGAATTTCACTTTGGATTCTTTGTATAAGCTTTGCTCTAATTTGTAGCATTAAAAGATTTTCCCATGTGGACATAAAGTGGAAAAACATACCAAAAACTTAGTGCTATAGTACCTATATTGAGTTAAGATATGCAAGCACATAAACAGAATTTCTACAATATTCATACTGTGAATATTAACAGTGATTGTCAACCTTTAACCTACTTAAGAATGACTCAGAAGGCCTGTAAAAATGCAGACCAATGAGCCCCATACCCAGAGTTCTAATTCAGTAGGTCTGGGAGAGGACCTTAGAACTGCATTTCTAACACATTCCCAGGTGATGCCGACACTGCACTCTATTCTGACCAAGCCTGAATAAGACTTCACATTATGGCTGCGATCCAAAAGTCTACAAATAATAAATGCTGGAGAGGGTGTGGAGAAAAGGGAACCCTCTTACACTGTTGGTGGGAATGCAAACTAGTACAGCCACTATGGAGAACAGTGTGGAGATTCCTTAAAAAACTGGAAATAGAACTGCCTTATGATCCAGCAGTCCCACTGCTGGGCATACACACTGAGGAAACCAGAAGGGAAAGAGACACGTGTACCCCAATGTTCATCGCAGCACTGTTTATAATAGCCAGGACATGGAAGCAACCTAGATGTCCATCAGCAGATGAATGGATAAGAAAGCTGTGGTACATATACACAATGGAGTATTACTCAGCCATTAAAAAGAATACATTTGAATCAGTTCTAATGAGGTGGATGAAACTGGAGCCTATTATACAGAGTGAAGTAAGCCAGAAGGACAAACACCAATACAGTATACTAACGCATATATATGGAATTTAGAAAGATGGTAACGATAACCCTGTATATGAGACAGCAAAAGAGACACTGATGTATAGAACAGGCTTATGGACTCTGTGGGAGAGGGAGAGGGTGCTAAGATTTGGGAGAATGGCATTGAAACATGTGAAATGTCATGTATGAAACGAGATGCCAGTCCAGGTTCAATGCACGATGCTGGATGCTTGGGACTGGTGCACTGGGACGACCCAGAGGGATGGTATGGGGAGGGAGGAGGGAGGAGGGTTCAGGATGGATTTTCTTTTAAAAATTTAAAAAAAAGAAGACTTCACATTGTATCAGTACCTTCAAAGCAAAGACAGGGGATCTCGGAGAGAGATTACAACCTCAAGAAAGTCACTGAACTATGTCCTCAATAGAAACTGTGAAAAGACTTACCAGTTACTATACAAAGAATTAAAACTGTACCTACTAAAAATGTGTAAGAGCTACTACGGGTAGTTGGTTAGCTAATTTAAGTCAGTAGGACAGATGTACTGGCATACTGCTGCTGCTGCTGCATCGCTTCAATCGTGTCCAATTCTGTGTGACCCCATAGAAAGCAGCCCACCAGGCTCCCGTCCCTGGGATTCTCCAGGCAAGAACACTGGAGTGGGTTGCCATTTCCTTCTCCAATGCATGAAAGTGAAAAGTGAAAGTGAGGTCACTCAGTCGTGTCCAACTCTTTGCGACCCCATGGACTCCAGCGCACCAGGCTCCTCCGTCCATGGGATTTTCCAGGCAAGAGTACTGGAGTGGGGTGCCATTGCCTTCTCCAACTGGCATACTAGAGTGAGCCTAATAGTAATGGGCACCAGTCAGTATATCATACACATGGAATGCAGAACACTCCATAATCCATTTAAATGCTACTTAAGAGAGTTTCACAACCATAAATAAGAATAAACAGGTAATCGTTAGATGTCTGCATAGATCATGCCACCTCCAGTAATATCTTCAAATATAAAAATATATGAAAAACAGAGCACCAAAGAAAATACTAAGTCGTATTACCACCACAAAGTATTGCTAAGTGCTTACAACTACATCTAGATGTTGGTCACAGCAGAGAAACTACAAGGACAATCACCAAAAAAATAATAAGTAAAATATATTAAGCTTTTTATTAAGTTAGTGTAAGTCTCATGGTTAGTATATCTCAGTCACAACTGCTGATGCTTCCTTAAGTTTTCATAATCAATATATGGAAGGCATGCAATAATAAGTTCTTCTTTTGTACATCCCTTCTGACAACATTTTTCTGAGTATCCTCTGCGTTTTCTTTGGGGATGATTCCCCCAAAACAAATTGCTTAAGGTTTTGATTTTGTTTGTATTTTTCTTCTGAAATTCTATAATCTCATGAATATATGGACTGATATCTTGTGATGAGGAAGATTCCTCTTGTCTTGTCTTAAAAGGCAAGTTGGCCTTTTTATACTGATACTCAGGCAGTGACTGCATCTTCATATTGTTTATTGCTTCTTCCTGAGAGGCAGAAGTAGGGACTGTTGAGAGACAAGAAATAAATCCTTTATTAAAATCTTAGCTGAAAATTTAATCATAATGCTGTAACACTAAAGCCAGCTAATTCTGAAACACAAGTAATCACATTTTAACTAGTAAAATGGTTACTCAAAAGCAATGTATATGTTTAAGTAAAACAGTTGTAATGTTTTCCTATAAAAAGGCCTAGAAACCTTTGTACACTTTTATTCAGAAAACATTTTTTGAGCTATAATTCATATGCCATAAAATTAAGCATTTTAAAATATACAATTAGTATATTCACAAGGTTGCACAAACATCACCACTACCTGATTCCAGAACATTTCTATCATCCCCAAAAGAAACCTCCCCCGATTAGGAGTCACTCCCATTTTCCTCTTCTTTCAGCCCCTGGTACCTACTAATCTACTTTATATTTCTACAGATCTGCCTAAAACATAACCATATATGGTCATTTGTGTCTGGTTTTTTTCACTGAGCATATTTTCGAGGTTCAATCATGTTGCAGCATGTCTGCCAGTACTTTATTCTTTTTATGGCTGAATAATTTTCCATTGTATGGATATATCACATTTTATTTACCCAGTTGATAAATATGTGGGTTCTTTCTACTTTTTAACTATTAAGAATAACACTGCTCAGAACATCCACATACATGTTTTTGTGTGAACACATTTTCAGTTCTCTTGGGTATATACCTAGGAGTAGAACTGCTGGATTGTATGGTAAATTTGTTTACCTTTTTTTAGGAACTGCCAGTTTTCCACAGTGGCTACACCATTTTACAATCCCACCACTGATATACTAGGCTTCCAATTGCTATACATCTTGGCCAACATTTTATGTTTTCCATTTTTTGATGGTAGCCATCCTAATGGATGTGAAGTGGAATCCCATTATCATTTTGATTTGTAATGACCTTGCAACTAATGATGTTGAGCATTTTTCATGTCCTTATTGTATATCCTCCTTGTAGAAATATATATTCAAATTTTTGCCCATTTGTAATTGAGTTACTTGTTTTTTTATGCATATTTTATAACTAAGTGATTAGTAGAAGCCATTCTGTTGAAATATAAAGAAATGGAGAAGTGTGATATGCTCAGTGAATTGTTAATGTTACACTGCTCTTACTCAGTATTACTTATAAGAAATTAAAATAACACCAGAAGGTAATTAATTGGAGGCTTGTTGAATTTCCATCATTGCCCTTGCCCATCTACAGTTCCTTTTGAGGGATATATTGCCTCTAGCCACTGCTGTTGAGTCATGTTCTGAACCATGTGACTGCATCCTAAATCTGCAGTTCAAAGACAGGAGGTTGGCACCTGACCCCAAAGAAACAGACAGGAGGTTGGCAACTGACCCCAAAGAAACCATCTACCACAGTAGCCCACAATCCATGCCCTGTGAAAAATAAATTTGCTCAATAAGATTTCCTCTTGTTGAAACTGGGTTTCCCTGGTGGCTCAGATGGTAAAGCATCTGCCTGCAATGCAGGAGACCTGGGTTCTATTCCTGGGTTGGGAAGATCCCCTGTAGAAGGAAATGGCAACCCACTCCAGTACTCTTGCCTGGAAAATCCCATGGGATTAATCAGAATGGAAGAAAAAATTTTGCTTGAAGAAATTTATGAGTCAGGTATATAGATAATTTTTTGAGCCATAAGACTGGATCAGATCACAAAGAGAGTTAAGTATAAATAGAAAAGAGGGGAAAGGAGCAATGACCCCCACAAGAGACTGAGCCAGAGCTGCCTGTGTGGGTTTGAAGGTCTCCTGCAAAGGCGTGGGTCAGCAATGGCCAGCTGCAGGGACGGGCACTGGCAGCAGCAGTCCTGGGAGGCACAGTGTGTGACCTAAGTCCTCCTGGAGGAGGTCACCATTAGCCCTACCATAGAACCTCCAGGTGGGTGACCCACAAACTGGAGAACAACTGTACCAAAGAAGTTCTCACACTGATGCCAAGGTTCTAGGCCCCACATCAGACTTCCCAACCTGGGGATCTGGCAAAGGGACTGAGAATCCTAGCAAATCTGACTTTTAAGGTCTGTGGGATTTGATTATAGAACTTCGACTAAACTGGGGAAACAGAGACTCTTGGAGGGCACAAAAAAACCTTGTGTGCACCAGGACCCAGGAGAAAGGAGCAGTGGCCCCACAAGAGACATGAGCAGGACTTGCTTGTGAATGTTTGGGAGTCTCTGGTGGAGACATGGGTCGACAGTGGCCTTCTGCAGGGCCAGGGGCCACTGGCAGCAGTAGTCCTGGGAGGCACAGCATGCTCATAAGTCCTATTGCAGCAGGTCGCCATTAGCCCTACTATAGAGCCTATAGCCCTACCATAGAGCCTGCAGACTCCAGGACTGGGAGCTTCAGGCCAAACTACAAGGAGGGAGCATAGCCCCACCAATCAGCAGAAAATTGGACTAAAGATTTATTGAAGATGGCCCTGCCCACCAGAGCAAGACCCAGTTTTCCCCACAGCAGTCCCTCCCATCAGAAAGCTTGCACAAGCCTCTTAGATTCATCCATGAGAGGGCAGACAGATGAAACAAGAACTTCAGTTCCACAGCCACCAGAATGAAAACCACAATCACAGAAAACTAGCCAAAATGATAAAATGGATCACAGCCTTGTCTAACTCAATGAAACTATGAGCCGTGCTGTGCAGGGCCATCTAAGACGGACAGGTCAAGGTAGAGAGTTCTGACAAAATGTAGTCCACTGGAGAAGGGAATGGGAAACCAGTATTCTTGTATTGAGAACCCCATGAACAGTATGAAAAGGCAAAAAGATATGAAACTGAAGGATGAACCCCACCCCACCCCACCCCCCACCGCCCCAAATGTCCAATATGCTACTGGAGAAGAGAGGAGAAATAACTCCAGAAAGAATGAAAAGGCTGAGCCAAAATGGAAACAACACCTAGTTGTGGATGTGTCTGATGGTGAAAGTAAAGTCTGATACTGTAAAGAACAATATTGCATAGGGACCTGAGATGTTAGGTCCATGAATCAAGGTAAATTGGATGTGGTCAAACAGGAAATGGCAAGAGTGAACATCGACATTTTGGGAATCAGTTAAAATGGACTGGACTGGACGAATTTAATTCAGATAACTATTACATCTACTACTGTGGGCAAGAATCCCTCAGAAGAAATGGAGCTCTCATAGTGAACAAAAGAGTCTGAAATGCAGTACTTGGCTGCAATCTCAAAAACAACAGAATGATCTCAGTTGGTTTCCAAGGCAAACCACTCAACATCCCAGTCATCCAAGTCTATGCCCCAACCAATTGCTGAAGAAGCTGAAGTCAACCAGTTCTATGAAAACCTACAAGACCTTCTAGAATTCACACCTAAAAAGATGTCCTTTCATAATAGGACACTGGGATGCAAAAGTAGGAAGTCAAGAGATACCTGGAGTAACAGGCAAATTTGGCCTTGGGAGTACAAAATGAAGCAGGGCAAAGGCTAACAGAGTTTTGCCAAGAGAATGCACTGGCCATTGCAAACATCCTCTTCCAACAACATAAAAGAGGACTCTACACATGGACATCACCAGATGGTCAGTACTGAAATTGGATTGATTATATTCTTTGCAGCTGAAGATGGAGAAGCACTACACAGTCAGCAAAAACAAGACCTAGAGCTGACTGTGGCTCAGATCATGAGCTGAATTGCAAAATTCAGACTTGAAGGAAGTAAGAAAAACCACTAGGCCATTCAGGTACAACCTAAATCAAATCTCTTATGATTATACAGTAGAAGCGACAAATAGATTCAAGGGATTAGATCTGATAGACAGCATGCTTGAAGAACTATGGATGGAGCTTCATAACATTGTACAGGCCAAAACCATCCCCAAGAAAAAGAAATGCAAGAAGGCAAAGTGGTTGTCTGAGAAGGCCTTACAAATATCTGGGAAAAGATGAGAAGTGAAAAGGAAAGGAGAAAGGGAAAGATATACCCAACTGAATGCAGAGTTCCAAAGAATAGCAGGGAAAGGTAAGAAAGACTTCTTAGTCAACAATGCAAAGAAATAGAGGAAAACAGAAGAATGGGAAAGACTAGAGATCTCTTGAAGAAAATTAGAGATATCAGGGAATATTTCATGTAAAGATGGGAATAAAGGACAGAAATAGTAAGGACCTAACAGAAGCAGGCGAGATTAAGAAGAGATGGCAAGAAATGCATAAAAAAGGTCTTAATGACCTGGATAACCATGATGGTGTGATCACTCACCTGGAGTCAGACATCCTGGAGTGTGAACTCAAGTGGGCCTTAGGAAGCATTACTACTAACAAAGTTAGTGGAGGTGATAGAATTCCAGCTGAGCTATTTCAAATCTAAAAGATGATGCTGTTAAAGTGTTGCACTCAATATGCCAGCAAATTTGAAAACTCAGCAGTGGTCACAGGACTGAAAAGGTCAGTTTTCATTCCAATCCCAAAGAAAGGCAATGCCAAAGAATGCTCAAACTACTGCACAACTATACTCATTTCATATGCTAGCAAGTTAATGCTCAAAATCCTTCAAGTTAGGTTTCAGCAGTACATGAACTGAGAACTTCCAGATGTACAAGCTGGATTTACAAAAGTGAGAGGAACCAGAGATCAAATTGCCAATATCCACTGGATCACAGAAAAAGCAAGAGAATTCCAGAATAGCATCTACTTCTGCCTCACTGACTATGCTAAAGCCTTTGACTGTGTGGATCACAACAAACTGTGGAAAATTCTTAAAGAGATGGGAATGCCAGACCACCTTTTCTGTCTCCTGAAAATCCTATATGCAGGTCAAGAAACAACAGTTAGAACTGGACATGGAACAACACACTGGTCCAAAATTGAGAAAGGAGTATGTCAAGGCTATATACTGTCACCTTTCTTATTAACTTGTATGTAGAGTACATCATGTGAAATGCCAGACTGGATGAATCACAAGCTGGAATCAAGATTGCCGGGAGTAATATCAATAACCTCAGATATGCAGATCATACCACCCTAGTGACAGAAACCAAAGAGGAACTAAAGAGTCTTTTGATGCAGGTGAAAGAGGAGAGTGAAAAAGTTGGCTGAAACAGTGTAGTAATAATACAAAGCCAAACAAAAAGACCAGTTAAATAAGAATCTCAGACAAACTTAATAAACAATAAAAGTGGCTCTACAATCAGTGGGGAAAAAATGACTGTTCAGTAGATGGTATTCAGAAAAATACTTCCTCATGTACAGAAAAGTAAGACTTTGAGAAAAGACAGTATTCCTAGCCAGAACAGAACCAAAAATGGGCCCCAGAAGAATTAAGGACCTAACAAGAAAAGTAAAACTATAAAACAAATAGAGAAACAAAAAAGGACCTCCAAAACATTCAAAAGGACGAACAATAAGGTGAAACACTTATTGTCTAATGGCATAAAAATTAAGACTATCTAATAACACCAGTAGATAGATGGCAGAATAGGATGACATATTTGCAATATCTAAAACCTATAACTATTACTGTATCTAGATTTTGAATGAGTCTTACAAATTAACTGGAAGATGACAACTTTGACAAAAGTGGGCAAAATATAGAAATAAAATTTCTGAAAAATAGGAAGTTTTCAAAAAAAAAAAGGAACCCCAAAGGCTAATATGCATATGATGAGGTACTCAAATCCAGAACAAGTTAAATGAGATTTTATTTCATGTCTATCACACTGGAAAATGTTAAAAATTATGTAATTTTAATTCTTGGCATGGATATAAGAACATAGGAATTCTCATATACTAGTAAAAAACAAGAACAGATGGATGAAGACCAGGAATAAGGGACTACAGCCTATCTAACTGGAATAGGGGTATGGATTATGAAATACTGGTAATGAAACTTCAATAATTTCACCTAGCACTAAGAGTTAGGCAGCACCATACTCAGAATTTAGAAATATGACATTAGTTTCACGCTGCCACACTCTGAAATAGGTTGTGGCAAAATGGTCCATACATTCGGAATTCATTAACAAGAAGTGCACAATCTGAAATTCAACTTATGTCTGAGTAGCTCTGAAGAAGGCATTTTTGAATATCAGTGTACCAAACTGTCATTTCCTGTGTCAGACTCAAAGAAATTATCAGAAGATTAAAATTATTGATAATTGATTTGGCCTAACATAGAAATATATTCTGCTTGTATAAACTAAATAAAAAGTAATCAACTTTTCAGCAACATTCACATGCAAAAGAAATGACATAATTATATATTCTATGTTGGAATTCTCTTTTGGAAATACATGCCTCTCTTCAACTTCTATTAATAAATTAGTCACTGGAAATTAATAGATTACAGTCTATCTTTCCTTACAGATTAAGAATTCTTTAAAATCTAATACAAATTCATATTGATAACCTAAATTCATTTTCTTCTTCCATATACTTTAAAAAAACCATGGTTTCATTGCCACATATTTCCACTTTTACAAACTGTCCTTTATATAGTCCCCATAGTAACATGTTTAATGTGTATGACAATCCTGAAATATGATCAGATATATTTCCATTTCCTACAAATCTTCTTTCATTGCAGATCTCTCCTCACTGAATTAATGACATTTACTCCTTTGGGGTATTGTGAATAACACATGAAATAAAGGAGTGATTAACCAGCTACAAGTTTTAAAGTTGATTTTAAAATATTTTATTTATTTGGCTGTGCCAGGTCTTAGTTGTGGCATGTGGGGTCTAGTTCCCTGACCAGGGTTCGAACCCAGGCCCCCTGCACTGGGAGCATGGAGTCTTAGCCACTGGGTCACCAAGGACTTATTATTGCTTGGTCAAGAAAAAGGATTCCAAACTCATTCTTAATCACAAACTCAAGCTTGGATGTCTGAAGGTAAAATTTTGACTATGGTATAGGTAACGAGAGCACAGCATTTGATGTGAGAGGAACGCCCACCAAGCATGAAGTAAAAGGGGAAGTCCACCTTGCACTTGTGAGAGGAAAGAATAAAGAAGAAACAGAAAACTGAACTAGTCCCTTGTTACTCAGAAAGCATTATTCAACTAACGGAATCGGCATTACCTGGGAGCTTGTAAAAAGTAAACTCAGGCTCCACCCCAGACCTACTGAATCAGAATCTGTATATTAATAGCATTCCTGAGGTGATTCATATACACATTAAAGTGTGAATATCAGCTAAACTGAAGTACAACTGAGAGTTTGGTGAGAGATAATTCCTTCATTACAAGAACAGGATAAAATGAATTTATATGTAGGTGGTTTTGATGATAGAAAATGATCAAGATTCAGTCTGATGTTTTCTATTGTTTCTGTCTTTACATGATACTCTACATAGAAACCCTAAAGACTCCACACAAAAACTACTAGAACTGATAAATTCAGCAAGGTAGCAGGTTACAATATTAATATACAGAAATCTGTTGCATTTCTTTACACTAACAATGAACTATCAGAAGGTTAAAAAAATCCCTTTTAAAATCACATTTAAAAAATACCTAGGAATAAACCTAACCAAGGAGGTGAAAGACCTATAACCTCAGAATTATAAAACGTTAATAAAGGAAACTGAAGATGATTCAAAGCAATAAGAAGATAGGCTGTGCTCTTGGGTTTGAAGAAATCTACAGATTTAATGCAATTCCTACCAAATGACCCATGACATTTTTAACAGAACTAGACAAATAGTCCTAAAATTTATATGTAATCACAAAAGACCCAGAATAGACAAAGCAATCCTAAAGGAAAAAAAACAAAGCTGAAGGCATAACCCTTCCAGACATCAGACAATACTACAAAGCTATAGCTATCAAAAAAGTGTGGTACTGACACAAAAAACAGACTTATGGATCAACAGAACAGAATAGAGAGACCAGAAATAAACCCAACACCAATGGTCAACTGATCTTCAACAGGGGAGACAAGAATATACAGCAGAGAAAAGATAGTCTCTTTAGGAAGTGGTGTTGGCAGACTGGATAGCCCCATGTAAATCAATGAAGGTAACACTCTCTTACACTATACACAAAAATAAAAATGGCTTAAAGACTTAAATATAAGACATAACACCATAAAACTTGTAGAGACAATAGGCAAAACATTCTGACATAAATCATACCAATGGTTTCTTAGGTCAGTCTCCCAAAGCAATAGAAATAACACCAAAAATAAGCAAAGGAGCTCTAATTGAACTTATAAGCTTTTGCAGAGCAAAGGAAACCATAAACAAAATGAAAAGACAACCTACAGAATGGGAGAAAATATTTTCAAATAATGCAACCAACAAGGACTTAATTTCCAAATTACACAAACAGCTCATATAGCTCAATTAAAAAAATAATAAAAAATTGGGCAGAACTAAATAAATATTTCTCCAAAGAAGATACACAGATGGCCAATGGGCATATGAAAATGTGCTCAACATCACTAATAGAGAAATGGAAATCAAAACTACAATGAGCTATCACCTCACATAATGTCAATCATCAAAAAGTCTACAAATAATAAATGCTGGAGAGGGTGTGGAGAAAAGGGAATCTTTCTATGCTGTTGGTAGGAATATAAGTTGGTGCAACCACTATGAAGAACAGTATAGAGGGTCCTTAAAAAATTAAAAATAGAATTACCATATGTTCCAACAATCCAACTCCTGGGTATATATCTGGAAAAAATAAAATCTAATTTGAAAATATACATGCACTCCAATGCTCATAGCAGCATTATTTACATGCAAGCAACTTAAGTGTCCACTGAGAGAAAAATGGGTAAAGAAGATGTGGTGTGTGTGTGTGTGTGTATATATATATATATATATATGCAATGGAATATTACTCATCCATAAAAAAGAATGAAATGATGTCATCTGCAGCAACATGGATGGACTCAGAGTCACTTTGCTGTACATCTGAAACTAATACAATGTTGTAAATCAACTTATACTTCAATAAAAAAGTTTTTATTCCCCTAGCATCAATAATTTATAGGTTTTATTCATTCATTAAAAAAGAATACAGAATACAGCTAATATTTTATAACTTTAAATGTAATATAATCTATAGAAATTTTGAATTAGCAGTTGTACAACAGAGACTAATATTGTAAACCAACTATACTTCAAAACAATAAAAAAGAGTAAGTGCTCACAAAATGCTAGGCAATGTTTTAGTTTGTTTTACTCATCTATGTTAGGGTCTCTCTTTTGATATGATAGTCTACTCCTTCCTTTAATTTCAGAATCTTGACTTTCACAAAATTTGCCCAAATTAGAACAACTGAATTGTTGTAAAAGGCAGTGACTTAAACTATACACTCTAGGCAACTGTTTACAAATAAAGAGCACTTTCTTTTAAAACAGCAAATGTATTGGGACTAAAATGTATTAGCCACAAAATGTAAAAACAGAAAGTGAAAGTGAAGTCGTGTCTGACTCTTAGCGACCCCATGGACTGCAGCCTACCAGACTCCTCCATCCATGGGATTTTCCAGGCAAGAGTACTGGAGTGGGGTGCCATTGCCTTCTCCATGTTCTTCCTAAAGACTGCTTAAAAGCATTTTGTATAAATTCAATATACCTTAAGCATATACTCTATGCTTGGCCCTCTGCTGGGCATTTCATATAAAACATACATTCCTGTGTGTGTGTGCCAAGTAGCTTCAGTCGTATCTGACTCTTTGCAACCTCATGGACTGTAGCCCACTAGGCTCCTCTGTCCATGGAATTCTCCAGCCAAGAATATTGGAGTGGGTTGCCACTCCCTTCTCCAGGGGATCTTCCCCACTCAGGGATTGAACCTGTGGTTCCTGCACGGCAGGAGATTCTTTACCGTTTGAGCCACAAGTTCCCAGGGAAGGTGATACCTATAATTAGGCGTTAAAGGACAAAATAGAGTTTGCCAGGTGACAAGGGCACGGCAAGAAGGGAAAGTTGGGAAACTTATACAACTTTGTAGACTTTACATTTGTGCATTTCTTTCCCTGAAGTTAAATTAAAAAAAAAAAAAAAAAGCTTCACAGAGATTGTGTAATGTATGCTGCTGCTGCTAAGTCGCTTCAGTTGTGTCCGACTCTGTGCGACCCCATAGACGGCAGCCCACCAGGCTCCCCCGTCCCTAGGATTCTCCAGGCAAGAACACTGGAGTGGGTTGCCATTTCCTTCTCCAATACATGAAAGTGAAAAGTGAAAGTGAAGTCGCTCAGTTGTGTCCAACTCTTCGCGACCCCATGGACTGCAGCCCACCAGGCTCCTCCGTCCATGGGATTTTCCAGGCAAGAGTACTGGAGTGGGGTGCCATTGCATTCTCCGTGTGTATGTATATTAGGCACAAATTCCACTTCCTGAAGTTAAATGGCTGGCAGAGCGAATTCGAGAATAAGAAATGTACAAAGATGAACAAACATGCCTTTGGTTTAGATTTTCACCTGGGTTTGTTGCTCTCCTCCAGACCGGAAAAGTGGTTTGGGAGCTTTCTGACCGGTCAGGAATGAAGCTTTCAACCTTTTCTGAGGCCTGGGAAAGCAGCTGTGTGAAAGGCTTTTCCTTCTCAACGTGGCTCCAGTTAACATCGCCACAGAGTTTTACTATCTCATGCAGTAGATGCCGGCCGCACAATCTCCTGGCTCTGCTAATGTCGTTCAGCTCACGGGAGACTCGAACCAGCAGGAGCCCGAGACACAGATAGAGGAACCGCGGCATCCCTGGGTCCCCAAGCCAGGTCCGCCGCGTGCTCTAACTGCCGTCCTGCACGACTGTGCACGTGCACAGTCTTCTGGTCTTCGCGTGCGGACCTCGCGAGAACTTCAAGGCGAGGTGCGCACCTTCTGATCTTCGTCTCCAGATCTCGCGAGAACTTCGAGTTAAGACGAGGGCAGCTGTGGAGGCGCTACCTAAGCTTCCCGAATTTCCCAGGGCCCTCAGGCTGCCCCAGGTGGCAAGCTGTTAGTTCTGAAAATGGTTCGTTTTTCTCTCTACCCTCACTAGGAAGATTTATCAAATGAAATATGGGGCCGTGACTAACGGATAAAGCCTCCCTCTAGTGAAATGGGTTTCCCGCCTCTTTTGCCTGCTTGCTAATGGGACGTCGCCTCCTTCAAGAAACCTTTCCTTTTCTTCATGGTATTTATCTCGGTAGGTTTGCTCACATTTATTTGTGCAGTTGTTTGATAACTTCTTTCCCTAGTTTGCAGGTTTCATGAAAGCAGTGGTTGTGACATTGCTTCTAATTGTACCTCAGGGCCTGACGAATTGTTGGGTGTAAGATATATTAAAACTTGTGTGTACGTTTTAAAGGCAGATGCAAAGCTCCCTGAGGAAATTCCTACCACTTTTACGGGGAGAAATGGGCCTTAGTCTCAATCTTCAAAACAGAGTATTTGAGATAAAAGGTTCTTTTGGCCATGGATTGTAAAGGATTGTCCATTGCAAAATTATAGTGTCAACATTAATAATAGTCAGTTATTTTATCAGCAAAGGTGAATTTATTTAGAAATAGCCAGAGGAATGCAATTCAGCATATGTGCACTGTCATGGACCGTATGCAAATTCAGAGAACTAGGAAGAAGAACTTGCTTTTGTAGGGAAAAGGGGGAAGGTGGGACTGGATGTGATAACCAAAGGATCCACTGGGGAAGCTGGGAGTCCAAAGTGTGGAGTCTTCTAATTGGCTGTGTTGCTTAATCTCTGATTGGCTGAGATCTGTGGACCAGAGAGAAGTTTTCTTCTTTCTGCTGTATTTTAAATAGCGCCCTGTTTTCTTGGAGATGTAGGCAATTGTCTTTTCCTGTTGGGAGAAATTGATGATGCATGACAGGGCATGAGCGTGCTCCCTTTAGGTCTCAGTTCAGTTCAGTTCAGTCACTCAGTCGTGTCCGACTGCGACCCCTTGGACCGCAGCACGCCAGGTTTCCATGTCCATTACCAACTCAAATCGATCTGACTACAATTTTAGTCGAGAGTGTGACAGAAATTTGTAGAGGATTTGTCCTCTAAGAAAAATAGTATTCTGCTACATCAAGAGGGAAGGGGCAGGGAAGTACAGCGCAATCCATATAGGTTGCCTTGTCATTTTAAATGAAATTTTTTTAGACTGTGTTGGCGCTGAAGGTGTCCCACTAGCCACAAGGGGGCAGTCAGGGGCCGTCTCAGGAATAGTTAACTTCAGTATACTAAAGCCTCAGCTGTTCTATACATCAGTGTCTCTTTTGCTGTCTCGTATACAGGGTTATCGTTACCATCTTTCTAAATTCCATATATATGCGTTAGTATACTGTATTGGTGTTTTTCCTTCTGGCTTAATGGACTCTGTGGGAGAGGGAGAGGGTGGGAAGATTTGGGAGAATGGCATTGAAACATATGAAATGTCATGTATGAAACGAGATGCCAGTCCAGGTTCAATGCACGATGCTGGATGCTTGGGGCTGGTGCACTGGGACGACCCAGAGGGATGGTATGGGGAGGGAGGAGGGAGGAGGGTTAAAAAAAAATAAAAATAAATAAATAAATAAAGCCTCAGCTGCTGCTGCTAAGTCGCTTCAGTCGTGTCCGACTCTGTGCGACCCCATAGAGGGCAGCCCACCAGGCTCCGCCGTCCCTGGGATTCTCGAGGCAAGAACACTGGAGTGGGTTGCCATTTCCTTCTCCACTAAAGCCTCAGAGGCTCCAGCAATTATCAGTGATACTCTTAACTCTTCCCATCACAATGTTATTTTTCACTCCTTCTCCTTTTTGCCTCTGTGTACTTTTCTCCGTTTTCTGTTCGCCCAGCTTTGCCCTACTTTCCAGTGGTATCCATGAGTACTTAGTAACGGGCAGTCAGATCTTTTAAAAGATTTATGTAATTTGATTAGCACAATTTCATTGCCTACTTTGAGAAACAATTCATGTATAAACTGTAGTGGCTATGAGTCCTAAGCAGAACTTCACCAGGGAAACCCTGTGAGAAAGGAAACTATTCATTATACTGAGAAAAATATATATATTCTTAAAGAATATAACCAAACAACAACAAAAAACCACTCAAGCAATATATGTGTTATGTCCGTGCTAAGTCACTTCAGACTCTTTGTGACCCTATGAACTGTAGCCTGCCAAGCTCCTCTGTCCATGGGATTCTCCAGGCAAGAGTACTGGAGTGGGTTGTCATGCCCTCCTCCAGGGGATCTTCCTCACCAAGGGATTGAACCCTCTTCTCCTACGTTTCCTTCATTGCGAGAGGATTCTTTACCCTGTTGGCTGAGCCGGTAGGGAAGCACCAGTATATGTCCGAACCACACAAAAATCTATACTCCCGTTCTATTTATGAGCTCAGTATTCTCATCCTCCTTTGTACTTCTTCAGTGTGCACATCTTCATTAAAGACTGACATACTATGTATATCTTACTTCTTCACATTTTCTGTCTCCTGCAAAAATGTAAGCTCTACACAACAGGGATTTTTGTTTATTTTGTTTACTTTGGCAGCATCTTTGCCTTGAACAGTGTGAAACATAGTAAAATTCTCAGGAATAATTTAATGTTAACAATTATAGCAATGTCAACAAATAATAAGTAAAATGTTAATCATATCAATAATCATAATATTTAGTAAGTGAATAAACTCCCTGAGATTTGACTACTTGTTCCTTTATATCCTAATTCATACTTATGTCATAATTATTCTTTATTGTACTATGCTGAATTTTTTTTAAATCATGTAATTATCTTTTATACTAGTTGTAAGCTCATTAAAGACTGGAATTATTTTTGTTTCATATTTATTATTCAGTGCCTAGGACAATGCCTGCTAAGTAGACCCTTAATAAACATTTATTGAATGAATGAACACATTCCTGACTACAACTACTACTTATTATTGTTATTATCAAGAGTACACAGAACAACTGTGCAAAAAAGATCTTCACAACCCAGATAATCATGATGGTGTGATCACTCACCTAGAGCCAGACATCCTAGAATGAGAAGTCAAGTGGGCCTTAGGAAGCATCTCTACAAACAAAACTAGTGGAGGTGATGGAATTCCATTTGAGTTCTTTCAAATCCTAAAAGATGATGCTGTGAAAGTGCTGCACTCAATATGCCAGCACATTTGGAAAACTCAGCAGTGACCACAGGAATGAAAAAGGTCAGTTTTCATTCAAATCCCAAAGAAAGGTAATGCCAAAGAATGCTCAAACTACCACACAATTGCACTCATCTCACACGCTAGTAAAGTAATGCTCAAAATTCTCCAAGCCAGGCTTCAACAGTACGTGAACCATGAACTTCCAGATGTTCAAGGTGGATTTAGAAAAGGCAGAGAAACCAGAGATTGAATTGCCAACATCTGCTGGATGTTGGCATCGAAAAAGCAAGAGAGTTCCAGAAACACATCTATTTCTGCTTTATTGACTATGCCAAAGCCTTTGACTGTGTGGATCACAATAAACTGTGGAAAATTCTGAAAGAGATGGGAATACTTGACCACCTGACCTGCCTCTTGAGAAATCTGTATGCAGGTCAGGAAGCAACAGTTAGAACTGGACATGGAACAACAGACTGGTTCTAGATAGGAAAAGAAGTACATCAAGGCTGTATATTGTCACCCTGCTTATTTAACTTATATGCAGAGTGCATCATGAGAAATGCTGGGCTGGATGAAGCACAAGCTGGAATCAAGATTGCCAGGAGAAATATCAAACCTCAGATATGCAGATGACACCACCCTCATGGCAGAAAGTGAAGAACTAAAGAGCCTCTTGATGAAAGTGAAAGAGGAAAGTGAAAAAGTTGGCTTAAAACTCAACATTCAGAAAACTAAGATCATGGCATCTGGTCCCATTACTTCATGGCAGATAGATGGAGAAACAGTGGCAGACTTTATTTTGGGGGGCTCCAAAAACACTGCAGATGGTGACTGTAACCATGAAATTAAAAGACGCTTACTCCTTGGGAGAAAAGCTATGACCAACCTAGACAGCATATTAAAAAGCAGAGATGTTACTTTGCCAACAAATGTCTGTCTAGTCAAGGCTATGGTTTTTCCAGTAGTCATGTATGGATGTGAGAGTTGGACTATAAAGAAAGCTGAATGCCGAAGAATTGATGCTTTTGAAATGTGGTGTTGGAGAAGACTCTTGAGAGTCCCTTGGATGGCAAGGAGATCAGTCCTGAGTGTTCGTTGGAAGGACTAATATTGAAGCTGAAACTCCAATCCTTTGGCCACCTGATTTGAAAATACCCTGATGCTGGGAAAGATTGAAGGTGTGAGGAGAAGGGGATGAAAGAGGATGAGATGGTTGGATGGCATCGCCAACTCAATAGACATGAGTTTGAGTAAACTCCTGGAGTTGGTGATGGACAGGGAGACCTGGTGTGCTGTAGTCCATGGGATCACAAAGAGTCAGACACAACGGAGTGACTGAACTGATCAAGAGTCAACAAACTTACTGAACTGAACAAATTATTAGTGAAATGACTTATTTTGAATAAGTTGCTATTATTACTGAATGACTTATTTGTTAATATACTATCCTAGCTGTGCTTCCCTGGTAGCTCAGCTAGTAAAGAATCCGCCTGCAATGTGGGAGACCTGGGTTGGGAAGATCCCCTGGAGAAGGAAACAGGCTACTCACTCCAGTATTCTAGCATGGAGAATTCCATGGGCAGAGGAGCCTGGTGGGCTACAGTCCATGGGATCACAAAGAGTCGGATATGACTGAGTAACTTTCACTTTCACTTTTTCCTGTCTACCTTATTCCAGAACATTGTCATAAAATTGGAGCTATCCAAAAGAGCTCATTTGAGTTTTTATAAAATAAAATTCCATTTATACAAGAAGAATATGGAATTGTTAGTAATTATACTAGAATATTTGTTTTCAAGTTATTTTAGCATTTTATGTTGATATCTTCATGTGGGAAATATGATTCCCATGATTGAGTCCTTAAAATTTTTATCTTAGCAGTATTAAATGTGGGTACAATTAATAATAGTAACTATAATTAATACTTGCTAGATTATAAAACAGCTAGTAGATAATATCTCCATTATTTACTTTTTTGCTTTCTGTCCAATTGATTGTCTGTTTTCCCCACTATAATGCTGGTCTCATTAACACTTTATTCTTGGTATTTATACTAAGTCTGTATTCTTGAATATATACAAAAAATATGTATTCAATTATATGTTAAGTAATATGTATTCAAATATGTTTTGAAAGAACAATAATAACAGTACATCATTTGTTGAGTGATTACTGTATGTCAGGCAGTAATCTAAGTGCTTGTACACGTTTTACCCCATTTAATCCTGTAGTAATCATATCAAATAGTCTTGTAATTATCTCTAGCTTATAGACAAGAGGGAGCTCATCTTAGATTACAAAACTTGCCTAAAATGAGAGAGTTAGTAAGGGGTAGAAGTCCGATTAAAAACAGTCAGTCTGTCCCTGGAGTACAAACTGTTAAACTACTTCATATAACCATAATTTGTCAAAGAAAAATATTACAAAAACAATGAATCTGTTTGGCGATGATCAGTTCAGTTCAGTCGCTCAGTTGTATCCAACTCTTTGCTACCCTATGAACTGCAGCACGCCAGGTCTCCCTGTCCATCACCAACTGCCAGAGTCTACCCAAATCCATGTCCATTGAGTCAGTGATGCCATCCAACCATCTCATCCTCTGTTGTCCTCTTCTCCTGCCCTCAATCTTTCCCAGCATCAGGGTCTTTTCAAATGAGCCAGCTCTTCATGTCAGGTGGCCAAAGTATTGGAGTTTCAGCTTCAACATTAGTCCTTCCAATGAACACCCAGGACTGATCTCCTTTAGGATGGACTAGTTGGATCTCCTTGAAAGGGACTCTAAAGAGTCTTCTCCAACACCACATTTCAAAAGCATCAATTCTTCAGTGCTCAGCTTTCTTCACAGTCCAACTCTCACATCCATACATGACTACTGGAAAAACCGTAGCCTTGACTAGATGGACCTTTGTTGACAAAGTATTGTCTCTGCTTTTTAATATGCTGTCTAGGTTGGTCATAGCTTTCCTTCCAAGGAGTAAGTGTCTTTTAATTTCATGGCTGCAGTCACCATCTACAGTGATTTTGGAGCCCAAGGAAACAAAGTCAGCCACTGTTTCCACTGTTTCCCCATCTATTTCCCATGAAGTGATGGGACCGGATGCCATGATCGTAGTTTTCTGAATGTTGAGTTTTAAGCCAACTTTTTCACTTTCCTCTTTCACTTTCATCAAGAGGCTCTTTAATTCTTCACTTTCTGCCATAAGGGTGGTGTCATCTGCATATCTGAGGTTATTGATATTTTTCCCGGCAATCTTGATTCCAGCTTGTGTTTCTTCCAGCCCAGCGTTTCTCATGATGTACTCTGTGTATAAGTTAAATAAGCAGGGTAACAATATACAGCCTTGATGTACTCCTTTTCCTATCTAGAACCAGTCTGTTGTTCCATGTCCAGTTCTAACTTGCTTCCTGACCTGCATACAGATTTCTCAAGAGGCAGGTCAGGTGGTCAAGTATTCCCATCTCTTTCAGAATTTTCCACAATTTATTGTGATCCACACAGTCAAAGGCTTTGGCATAGTCAATAAAGCAGAAATAGATGTTTTTCTGGAACTCTCTTGCTTTTTCCATGATCCAGCAGATGTTGGCAATTCGATCTCTGGTTCCTCTGCCTTTTCTAAAACCAGCTTGAACATCTGGAAGTTCATGGTTCATGTATTGCTGAAGGCTGGCTAGGAGAATTTTGAGCGTTACTTGACTAGTGTGTGAGACGAGTGCAGTTGTGCAGTAGTTTGAGCATTCTTTGGCATTGCTTTTCTTTGGGATTGGTGATGATGGCACGTGATATTATAAAAGCAAATCTTTTATGAGACCAGTGCTCTAACCCATGAGCTATGGAGCCCCAGTTATAATATAAAAGCAAATCTTTTAGACCAAACCCTTAGATTAGAGAAAATAATAATTTGGACCAAAAAAAAAAAAAAAAGCATATATGCACACACATTAAAGTAATTGCCTCAGAATGGGTTTAAAAGTTCACTCTGTTGGTAATAAAGACACTTAGAAGCTGGTCTCAGCTATAGGAATAAGTAGCTATACAAATTTGCAGAAATCTTATACTAGTTTACGTAATATATGTCATGAATATAAGAACATGTGGTGTAGGTTGAAGGTAGGTAATAATAGTAGTGCCTTCTGACAGTGCTATTAAAGGATTATATGACATAATGCAGTAAGTAACACATGAAATAATAAATGAGAAAATACAGTGCCTGACACATAATGATATGTATTAGCTGTATAATTATTGCCATTTGTACTTTGTTGTGGAGAAGGAAATGGCAACCCACTCCAGTATTCTTGCCTGGAGACTCCTATGGATGGAGGAGCCTGGTGGGCTGCTGTCCATAGGGTCGCACAGATTCGGACATGACTGAAGCAGCATGCATGCATGCATTGAAGAAGGAAATGGCAACCCACTCCAGTATTCTTGCCTGGAGAATCCCAGGGACAGAGGAGCCTGGTGGCCTGCCGTCTATGGGGTCGCACAGAGTCAGACACGACTGAAGCAACTTAGCTGCAGCAGCTACTTTGTTGGAATGTGATAATCAAATGAGATAATAGGTTTGGTGTTCTTTAAAATAATTATTGCATTTTTTACATTTGAGGTACCAGACTGTTAATTTGGCTAGAGTATGAGAAACTCATTTAAAATCATTTTTACTTCTAGTACATAAAGGATAGTATGCAGTCAATATAGTCATGATCCAGTCCTACAAGAAAAGATTCTCCATTAAGTCAGTGGGGTGTGGGGGGAGTCTTTTGTGTTTAGGATCTATAAATGAAATAAGTGAAGTATAGGAGCTTTAAGCACCAGGAGCTTAGACTTCTTATTCTAATTATGTTTAAATATAATGGAGCAAAAACATCATTGGTTAAATGTTGAATTGCAGAAATTTAAGTAAAATAATTTGTAGAAGGGGGAGACTTGTATGAGCTCAGTAGTCTTGGAAGACTTCATTTAGGAGACAGAACTTAATTAGGCTTCGATGAAAAAGTAGGTAGTCAGAAAGTGGGTCTGGTACTTCAGGAGGAGAGGATGGAAGCTACAAAGGCATGTAAACAAGTGAGCAAGGTATATCGTCAGTAAAAGAACCTATAATAGTGATGTTAAGGATTAGTAGAAGATGGAATATTGCTAGAGGACAAAGGGAGCTTTAAAATTTAGAGTACGGAGTTTGGGTTTTTTTCTGTTTATCCTGTGGGGAACAGGAGGTTATAAAATAATTAGTGGATAATGTATGTGCTGCTGTGCTTAGTTCCTCATTTGTGTCCAACTCTTCAAGACCCCATGGACTGCAGCCCACCAGGCTCCTCTGTCCATGAGATTTATCCAGGCAAGAATACTGGAGTGGGTTGCCATGCCCCTCCTCTAGGGGATCTTCCCAACCAAGGGATCGAACCCAGGTCTCCTACATTGCAGGCAAATTCTTTAGCCACTGAGACACCAGGGAAGCTAAAATTGAAGCTTAAATAACTTGACCTTAATGTATACAGATGTGGAGGAAGAAAAACCAAAAGTGAAGAAACGAACTACAAGTCCACATTTTGGATCAATGAATTGTGAAGACCCAGCAGTAGGATGGAAGGAGTAGACATAAACAGAAAGGACCCATAAAAGTGATTTTTAAATGAACCATCATTAGATTTGAGGACTTGTTTTATGTAAACTGGATGTGGGAGAGAGAGAAGAATTTAACAAGACCAGGGATTTTTAAAAAATTGAAGTACAGTTGACTTACAATTATGTTAATTTCTGCTGTACAGCAAGTTTATTCAGTTATACATATATCAAAATATATACATTCTTTTTTGTATTCTTTTCCATTATGGTTTATCTCATGATGTTGAATATAGCTCCCTGTCCTGTACAGTAAGGCCTTATTGTTTATCTATTCTATATGTAATAGTTTCTATCTACTTACTACTCCATTCCTACTCCATTCCTTTCCGTCCCCTCCACCACTTTGGCAACCATGAGTTGCCAAAAGCTTACTCCATTCCTTTCCGTCCCCTCCACCACTTTGGCAACCATGAGTCTGTTCTTTATGTCTGTGAGTTTGTTTATGTTTTGTAGATAGGTTCATCTGTGTCATATTTTAGATTCTACATATAAGTGATATATATTTGTGGTATTTGTCTTTCTCTTTCTGATTTACTTCACTTAGTAAAATGATCTCTAGTTGCATCCATGTTGCTACAAATAGTATTATTTTGTTCATTTTTATGTCTGAGTAGTATTGTATATATGTACCATGTCTTCTTCATTCATTCATCTGTTGATGGACATTTAGGTTGTTTCCATGTCTTCTCCTTTATGAATACTGCTGCTATGAACATAAGGGTAAATGTATCTTTTTGCATTATAGTTTTGTCCAGATATATGTCCAGGAGTGGGATTTCTCGATCATATGATAATTCTACTTTTCTGGGGAATCTTCATACTGTTTTCCATAGTGGAACAGTGTAGAAAGTTTCCCTTTTCTCCACACCCTCTCCAGCATTTGTTATTTGTAGACTTTTTTAATGATGGCCATTCCGAATGGTGTAAGGTGTTACCTCCTTGTAGTTTTGATTTGCATTTCTCTAATAATGAGCAATGTTGAAAATCATGTGCCTTTTTGCCATTGTATGTCAGGAAGACCAGGGCTTTGAGCTGTAGAGAATGAAAAACTGATGACATTGAAGAATCATGAGGGGAATTTAATCCTACAGTAAAGCTTTGCATATGTTAAGTCGCTTCAGTTGTGTATGATTCTTTGAGTCCCTATAGACTGTAGCCCGCCAGTGTCCTCTGTCCATGGGATTCTCGAGGCGGGAATGCTGGATTGGTTTGCCATGCCCTCCCTCCAGGGGATCTACCCGATTTAGAAATCAAACCTGGATTAGCAGATGGGTTCTTTACCACTAGTGCCACCTGGGAAGCCCCAGTAAAGCTTAAGAAATGATGAATCTTAGATAACTGTAAAGTATTCAAGAGGAATTCTCCTAACAAAACAGATGGAAACATGGGGCTGGAAGTATGCTAAGACATGCAGCCTGGAGATCCAGATTCAGAAATCAACAGCAAAGAGTTGTGAGTTAAATAAAATTAAATCAACTCTCCAACTGATGGACAGGGTATACAGTGTCAAAGTAAAGAAGAGGGAATTTCATGTGGTAAGAAGCAAGAGAAGAGATAAAGAAGGAGAAAACAAGAATTATAGAGGATGATGTCCTTCTGCTTTTTATAAAAGCAAAAAGGGAAGATAATTTTCTGAAGAGGGATCATCAGTGGAGTGAAATGTGAAAGAGAAGTAAAAGAGAAGCAAATTAAAATTTGGGATTGGAGACCAGTGTGGAATTTAATATGCTAAGATTCAGATAGGGAACAGTTCATAGTGGGTCCCAGAGGGAATGAGGGGTGAAGAACTAGCAGAAGTTCTATTGATTTGGCAGAGGAAGAGTTGATGCAAAAACAGTTTTCTTTGTTTACTGAAAAATATTAGAAACAGAGGGAAATTCCCATGCAGAAGGAAAGGTGGATGATGTGCAAGGTCAAAGAGTGTGGCAAAATAATTGAGACATTACATTTTCCCCTATATTTTTTCCTTTCAACCTCTTATACCATCTCCCCACAAGTTTTAACCAGGTATCCAGAGCCTAACTGTTTCCTTCCTGATGGACTTTTGCAGGGCAGAAAACAGAGATTGCTTAAAGTTACTCTTCCCATGACCCCTAAATACGGGAGGAGGCCAAAATTAGGCAGGTGTCCCCAATGGCCAAGTAAGAGAGAAATGGAGAGGAAGAGGAGAGATGGTTGAGGGGTTAAAGGGAAGAATTTCCTTGTAATGGAAAGAGGATGATGGACTAGAGTCCTGAAATAAAGAATTACTGCTGTGCAGTGCTGAGTGGCAGTGACATGGAGAGGGGGAGCCTTAGAAGGAATGGCTATATGGTATACCTAGGGAAACAGACCCTGAGCAGAAAACACGCACATTTGGCAAAGTTCTGTTGACTCCAGCAAGAGAGGTAAGACCTTTAATGGAGACACCATGCAGGCTAGAATAGTAGGTGTCATGGTGGAAACTGTTGAAACTATGGGTCTTGGGGACTTAGTGCTTTGGTGCTAAAACTCTGGGTTTCAAGCACAGCTTAATAGGGGAGTTCCATTAGAATAATGTCTGATGCTAAATTTCCAATTCAGTGACAGCATTTAAACATATCAATCTGTTGAGAATAAAATAGTTGTGTATTTCTTTCACACCAGAGACTGTGCTTACAAATTCATGCCTGTTACACGTAGACACAGTCTTTTAGGAATAAGAAAGCCATGGTCATAACATACAGACAGGTAGAGGGGTTACATTTTGGGGATACTTTTCCATTTAAAATGGAGGAAAAGATAGGCAGGAGTAGTGGTATGTACTAGCAGATGAAATTTAACTGAGTCACCAGATGATGGTGAAACTTCAGTGTTATTAGTTAAGTATGATGTGAAAACTAGTGGGATGAGGAGTGGACCTCAGAGCAAATGGAGTTCTGGAATTGACAATGAGCTATGCTGGGGAATAAATGATATATGAATGGAAATGTTAAAATCAGCAACAAAGATTTCATGATGAAAGTATAACTCTTGAAAAAATATTGACTTTCTCCCTGCTGCTGCTGCTAAGTCGCTTCAGTCATGTCTGACTGTGCGACCCCACAAATGCCAGCCCACCAGGCTCCTCTGTCCCTGGGATTCTCCAGGCAAGAATACTGACTTTCTCCCTAAAGAGTTACATTCTGTTGGTCTCTGCTTCTTCAATAAGGAGCTCTTTGGGAGGAGGCCTCAGGGAGAACATGATGAACTTCAGAGATTTGCTTATGACTAGCCATGCCTAGGGATTTGCAATATAGGAAATGTGATTTTTCATCTTCTGTTATTCGTCATCTCCAGACCTTTGATGGAGGAGATTAACTTGTTATAAGTACATTTTCTCTAAAAAAAACCCAAAATACTAGCTAACTATGTATCAATAAATAGATTAAAGAAATTGACTATTAATACCATGCTGGTTTACGATTTTAACAAATGTTCATATCATTTCACAAGTTTATTTTGCTTACATGAATGTTCCATAAATTCTAAAATGGTAAACTTTACTGTGTTTTTTTTTTTTCCAATCTAGTTCTTTTCTAAGGAAAAAAACATTGATTTCTTTTTCTGTTCACTTTGTGACTTCATTTATGTCACTTAAATATATTTACTTGAATTTCTTAGAAGCATGAAAGTACTATAACTTGAAAAACAGTTGAGTTCATTTGGGCACAAAAATCTAATTGTATCTGGTATTGAATCTGATTACTTTCAAACATTAGTTCAGCAGGGAAAATAAAACCTGCTATGGCTCAAGTAGAAAATTACAAGGTTTGTGGTTTAATGTTTAAATAGTCTATACCAACAAGCTTGATTAAACATTTTTATTACTTTTGTTTGTACCTGGTGTTAGGTGTATATAAAGCTACTTATGTCAGTTAAATAATAAAGCTTTTAAAATCATTATGAAGTTAATAAGATACAGAAGTAATTCATGCAATAATACCATTGATTTTTTTAAAACAGCTTCTTTAGCAGGAAAAAAATTGATTTTTGAGAGAAAATATGATGTGGGAAGACAATATTGTTCCATAACATTTGAAAAATGTGAACACTAGGAATGATTTCTCATATTCTAATGATTAGTGGGGCCTAATTTGGACCTGTGATTCATAGGGTCGCAAAGAGTCGGACATGACTGAGTGACTGAACTGAACTGAACTGAACTGATTTGGACCTAGGTAAATGCATCATTGAGAATATACATGTAGATGTGAAATCAACAATCATTCTGTATCATACATATTTAAGAAAAGGTTTTTTGTTGTTGTTGTTACAACCTTTTTTTCACAACATAAGTTAATTATTAGGTTGGTGCAAACAAAATTGTGGTTTTGGACTGCTTTACAACCCATTTTGAATTCAAATAAGAAAATTGCTTGAAATTGCTTTTTGTCTAACATCATTTCCCTAGTCTAAAATAAATATGAAATATCTTGTTACTGCTCTTAGGGGATAAGCTTTCAGTCCTTCACTGAGAATGATGTTAAGTATGGGTTTTTCATATGTAGACTTTATCAGGCTTAGGCAGTATATTTCCATTCCTTGTTTGTTGGTTGTTTTTAATCATGAAATAGTATTGAGTTATGTCATTTTTTTTTTAATTAAAGGATGATTGCTTTAGAGTGTAGTGTTTTATGCAATAGAACAATACAAATCAGCTCTCTTTCTCTCTCTCTCTCTCTCTCTCTCTCTCTCTCTATATATATATATATATATCCCCTCCCTCATGAGCCTCCTTCCCATAATACTACCCCACACCCCCCCACCCCTCTCGGGTTGTCACAGAGCACCAGGCTGGGCTCCCTGTGTTATACAGCAGCTTCCCACTAGCTGGCTATTTTTTACACATGGCAGTGTGTATGTGTCAACACTACTTTCTCAATTTGTCCCACCCTCACCTTCCCCTGCTGTCATGCTTTTATTACATGTTTTTGGTCCCATCGTTCTATTAATGTAGTGTAATACATTCATTGATTTTCATATGTTGAACTATCCGTGCATTCCAGGAATAAATTTCACTTAGTCACTGTGTATCATCCTTTTAATATCCAGTTGAATTCAGTTTGCTGTTTTTTATTAAGGATTTTGGCATCAGTAAAGGATATTGGCCTGTAGTTTCCTATGCAGTGTCTTTGTCTGGCTTTGGGATTATGTAATTTTGGTCCTGAGAATGAGGTAGGAAGTGTTTTAATTCTTCAGTTTTTTTGTATGAGTTTGAGAATGATTGGTTTTAATTCTTTAAAACATTTGGTAGAATTCTCCAGTGAGGCTATCTTGTCTCAGGTTTTTCTTTCTTGATAGGTACTTCATTATTGATTCAATCTCCTTAGTAAGTATAATGTTATTTAGATTGATGATGTCTCAGCACTGTTGGTAGAAATGTAAATTAGTGCACCAGTGTGAAATAGTATGGAGGTTTCACAAAAAAACTAAAACTAGAGCTACCATATTACCTAGCGATTCCATTCCTGGGTACATATCTGGGAAAAGAAAAAAACACCAATTCTAAAAGATACTTGAACACCAATGCTCATAGTGTTATTTACAGTTGTTATAATATGGAAACAAACAAGTGTCCAACAGCAGATAAATAGATAAAGAAGATGTGATACACACACCCCCCCCCCCAAAAATAGTAATCTGCCTTAACAAAAAGAATGAAATTTTGCCATTTGCAGCAGAATGGGTGGACTTAGAAGGCGTTATGCTAAGTGAATTTCACTTAAGTGAATTTGTATTAAGAGAAATACAAATACTGTATGATAGCACTCCTATGTAGAATATAAAAACACAGTGAATCAGGGATGCAACAAAAACAAGCAGGCTCACAGATACAGAGAACAAGTTAGTGGTTACCAGTGGGGAAAGGAGAGTGTGTAGGTGCACAGTAGAGGTAGAGGAGTAAGAGGTGTAAATTTTTAGTCATAAAATAAAAATTCTACAGAAATATTCTACACAGGGAATATAGTCAATATTTTGTATTAAGTATAAATGGAGCATTACACATTAAAATTGAAAATCACTATATTGTAGACCTGTTGCATATCATATTGTATCAGATCAGATCAGTCGCTCAGTCATGTCCGACTCTTTGCGACCCCATGAATCGAAGCACGCCAGGCCTCCCTGTCCATCACCAACTCCCGGAGTTCACTGAGACTCACGTCCATCGAGTCAGTGATGCCATCTAGCCATCTCATCCTCTGTCTTCACCTTCTCCTCCTGCCCCCAGTCCCTCCCGGCATGAGTCTTTTCCAGTGAGTCAACTCTTTGCATGAGTTGGCCAAAGTACTGGAGTTTCAGCTTTAGCATCATTCCTTCCAAAGAAATCCCAGGGCTGATCTCCTTCAGAATGGACTGGTTGGATCTCCTTGCAGTCCAAGGGACTCTCAAGAGTCTTCTCCAACACCACAGTTCAAAAGCATCAATTCTTTAGCGCTCAGCCTTCTTCACAGTCCAACTCTCACATCCATACATGACGACAGGAAAAACCATAGCCTTGACTAGATGGACCTTTGTTGGCAAAGTAATGTCTCTGCTTTTGAATATGCTATCTAGGTTGGTCATAACTTTCCTTCCAAGGAGTAAGCGTCTTTTAATTTCATGGCTGCAGTCACCATCTGTATGATTTTGGAGCCCAGAAAAATAAAGTCTGACACTGTTTCCACTGTTTCCCCATCTATTTCCCATGAAATGATGGGACCAGATGCCACGATCTTAGTTTTCTGAATGTTGAGCTTTAAGCCAACTTTTTCACTCTCCACTTTCACTTTCATCAAGAGGCTTTTGAGTTCCTCTTCACTTTCTGCCATAAGGGTGGTGTCATCTGCATATCTGAGGTTGTTGATATTTCTCCCAGCAATCTTGATTCCAGCTTGTGTTTCTTCCAGTCCAGCATTTCTCATGATGTACTCTGCATATAAGTTAAATAAACAGGGTAACAATATACAGCCTTGACGTACTCCTTTTCTTATTTAGAACCAGTCTGTTGTTCCATGTCCAGTTCTAACTGTGGCTTCCTGACCTGCATACAGATTTCTCAAGAGGCAGGTCAGGTGGTCTGGTATTCCCATCTCTTTCAGAATTTTCCACAGTTTATTGTGATCCACACAGTCAAAGCCTTTGGCATAGTCAATAAAGCAGAAATAGATGTTTTTCTGGAACTCTCTTGCTTTTTCCATGATCCAGCGGATGTTGGCAATTTGATCTCTGGTTCCTCTGCCTTTTCTAAAACCAGCTTGAACATCAGGAAGTTCACGGTTCACATATTGCTGAAGCCTGGCTTGGAGAATTTTGAGCATTACTTTACTAGCGTATGAGATGAGTGCAGTTGTGCGGTAGTTTGAGCATTCTTTGGCATTGCCTTTCTTTGGGATTGGAATGAAAACTGACCTTTTTCATTCCTGTGGTCACTGCTGAGTTTTCCAAATTTGCTGGCATATTGAGTGCAGCACTTTCACATCACAGCATCATCTTTCAGGATTTGGACTAGCTCAACTGGAATTCCATCACCTCCACTAGCTTTGTTTGTAGTGATGCTTTCTAAGGCCCACTTGATTTCACATTCCAGGATGTCTGGCTCTAGGTCAGTGATCACACCATCGTGATTATCTGGGTCGTGATGTGTTGGAGGCCGGCGTGAGGCACTCCGCCCATGACAAAGGTCATGAGGAAGGAGGCTCGATATACGCAAAGGCGGGATGGAGCCTCAGGAGTCCCCCTGGAAATTCTCGAGCATCTACCCCCATAACCAGAGCCTGCCTACTTTACTACTTTGTGCTCTCCCCTACACCTCTGACTTTACGGGGGGCTGTCTCCCACCACCTCTTTCAGAGAAGGAGTTAACTTAGAGCTCCAGTTAATAATAATTCCTGGCGTGACAGGAGTGTTTCAACCTACAAACTCCTCTGAAGGTTCTCTAGCCTGCCTGACAGGCTTGTCCAGCCACATGTGATTGCTCACAGCCTCCCAACCGTGAGAGGCACGAGATGCTTTAAACCTTCTAAAAACAGGTTCTTTAGAGAAGTTAGAAAATTATTAGTATATGTATAGTGGGCTGATTAGAAATTGTATTGGTGAAGGGTTTTTCATTTGTTGAGCCAATGTTTGTTGCTAAGGCTCCACATCCCCTGCCCTTACACACATTAATGAATATATAGAAGAAATAAGTATTAACCTTTGATATTAATCATGTCAGACCTTAGGCTAAGTGAATTCTTTCCTTAAACCCACTACACCCTCACCCTATGGGAATGTAACTTTATTTGGGTGGCGTCTGTTTTAAGAATAATCACCCTTGGAGAAAAAAGTGTTCTGGTTGACTGACCACTGTCACAAGGAAAGGGTCGTAAATTGTCAGCAGGCCCCCCTGGCCAGAAGATGATGTAACACCCCTAAGACCTCTGTATACATTTGTGTGAAGCACCTGACTTTAATAAAAGTCAGGACTGCTGTCCCCACGTGACTTTTGTATAACATCTCAGTGTATAAAAACAGACTCTGGAAAATAAAGAATTGGGATCAGTTCCTCAAAAGACTGGTCTCCCCATGTCGCTCTCCCTCTCACTCTGGCTGAGTCTCCATCTGGAGCGCGGAACCCACCATGCTTACTAATTATGCCTGGGCTTCTAAAATCAGACCAGGGAGGCCTCAGTGTCTCCTCTCCTTCGGGAGAACGGAAGGACGCCTGCGGCCTACGTAAGTGGTGCAAACTTCTTGTTTTGAAGTTTTATTGGTCTCCCGCGTAAACCAAGCCACTCAGCCTCTTTTCTCCACTGAATTTTCCCACTGAGCTATCCTCATTCTATTACTCTTTATATCTTTGATGAATATTTAAATAGTCGCTGAAGCCATCTCCCCTTCGAATACCCTAGATCAGCCAGGGCTGGACCCCGGCAGTGATGATCTTTTTTGTACAGTTCTTCTGTGTATTCTTGCCATCTCTTCTTAATATCTTCTGCTTCTGTTAGGTCCATACCATTTCTGTCCTTTATTGAGCCCATCTTTGCATGAAATGTTCCTTTGGTATCTCTGATTTTCTTGAAGAGATCTCTAGTCTTTCCCATCCTGTTGTTTTCCTCTATTTCTTTGCATTGATCGCTGGAGAAGGCTTTCTTATCTCTTCTTGCTATTCTTTGGAACTCTGCATTCAGATGTTTATATCTTTCCTTTTCTCCTTTGCTTTTCGCTTCTCTTCTTTTCACAGCTATTTGTAAGGCCTCCCAAGACAGCCATTTTGCTTTTTTGCATTTCTTTTCCATGGGGATGGTCTTGATCCCTGTCTCCTGTACAATGTCACAAACCTCATTCCATAGTTCATCAGGCACTCTATCTATCAGATCTAGGCCCTTAAATCTATTTCTCACTTCCACTGTATAATCATAAGGGATTTGATTTAGGTCATACCTGAATGGTTTAATGGTTTTCCCTACTTTCTTCAATTTAAGTCTGAATTTGGCAATAAGGAGTTCATGGTCTGAGCAACAGTCAGCTCCTGGTCTTGTTTTTGCTGACTGTATAGAGCTTCTCCATCTTTGGTTGCAAAGAATATAATCAATCTGATTTCAGTGTTGACCATCTGGTAATGTCCATGTATAGAGTCTTCTCTTGTGTTGTTGGAAGAGGGTGTTTGTTATGACCAGTGCATTTTCTTGCAAAACTCTATTAGTTTTTGCCCTGCTTCATTCCGTATTCCAAGACCAAATTTACCTGTTACTCCAGGTGTTTCTTGACTTCCTACTTTTGCATTCCAGTCCCCTATAATGAAAAGGACATCTTTTTTGGGTGTTAGTTCTAAAAGGTCTTGTAGATCTTAATAGAACCGTTCAACTTCAGCCTCTTCAGCATTACTGGTTAGGGCATAGACTTGGATTACTGTGATATTGAATGGTTTGCCTTGGAAACGAACAGAGATCATTCTGTTATTTTTGAGATTGCATCCAAGTACTGCATTTCGGACTCTTTTGTTGACCATGATGGCTACTCCATTTCTTCTGAGGGATTCTTGCTTGCAGTAGTAGATATAATGGTCATCTCAGTTAAATTCAGCCATTCCAGTCCATTTCAGTTTGCTGATTCGTAGAATGTCGACATTCAGCCTTTCCATCTCTTGATTGACCATTTCCAATTTGCCTTGATTCATGGACCTGACATTCCAGATTCCTATGCAATATTGCTCTTTATAGCATCGGACCTTGCTTCTATCACCAGTCACATCCATAGCTGGGTATTCTTTTTGCTTCGGCTCCATCCCTTCATTCTTTCTAGAGTTATTTCTCCACTGACCTCCAGTAGCATATTGGGTACCTACTGACCTGGAGTTTCTCTTTCAGTATCCTATCATTTTGCCTTTTCATACTGTTCATGGGGTTCTCAAGGCAAGAATACTGAAGTGGTTTGCCATTCCCTTCTCCAGTGGACCACATTCTGTCAGATCTCTCCACCATGACCCGCCCATCTTCGGTTGCCCCACAGGCATGGCTTAGTTTCATTGAATTAGACAAGGCTGTGGTCCTAGTATGATTAGATTGACTAGTTTTCTATGAGTATGGTTTCAGTGTGTTTGCCCTCTGATGCCCTCTTGCAACACCTACTGTCTTACTTGGGTTTCTCTTACCTTGGGCGTGGGGTATCTCTTCATGGCTGCTCCAGCAAAGCGCAGCCATTGCTCCTTATCTTGGACGA